>NC_056751.1:27276254-27426254 GCF_019279795.1 Protopterus annectens | reverse complement strand
GACCTGTACCCGCAGTAACGAAGAGTGCCAAAGAGGAGGTGCTGGTGGAGAACTATGGGTATGTAATTATGGGCCTGGGCGTGCAGGTGTTGGCAGGAGCGGTTCTATGTGGACCACCCCAGGGATGTAAGCAATAGTGTACATTGGGCAGACCCGACACCTAACGAGCAGCCACACCCGGTACAAGTCCCACAGCAGCAATGTCTAGTTTACAGGACAATGGGTAGAATAACCAAATATGTCATTGCAAACCCACTAAATGACGCCAAAGAACATATGGTCGCAACACCCCACTGTAGGCATGTAAGCCAAACTAATTGGCATCACAAGGTATTATTGCTGTCCTCTCCCTCACCCAGGGATGTGCGTGTCCAGACCCACCCCCAAATGCAGGGTATGTACACAGCTGTTGCTGTAGAAGAAATAGCCAGCTGTGGACCTTCCAGTCAGCCATCCTGCACATCCCTGGACATGTCCCCTACTATCAGTCCCACTATGTGGCCCAATAACACTACTTACCTATCCCCTGTTGCATTCATAGTAATGTTCACAGTCACAAGTAGGTGACACCCTCCACACAACTATATTGGCAAAATCTGGAACCCCCAACTCAGGTGTATTACTGCAGCTGTCCCAGACTAGACATGAAAATAACACATGAAGGGAAACCTCAAGCATACTTGGATCACCATCTGCTCACCACCTGGCGAAGTCCGCCACCACCCAACAAGCCATACCCCTACCCAACTACTGACACTGACACCTCCTGTCCTGCCTCGCATACATATCCCAACACCCTGCAAACCTGCACTACTGCTCCCCTACCAATCAGTTGAACAGCCTACTATGCAGTTAAAATGTCCCCCCTCCACCTACCCGCCTACACCTCCACTATTCACATCTACTCCACAACACAGGTATGGCATAACTAAACCTAACCTGAATACCTGAGTGTAGCCTAACCAGAAATGCTAAAATGGAATCCCACTTAACC
Source organism: Protopterus annectens (assembly GCF_019279795.1). NCBI lineage: Eukaryota > Metazoa > Chordata > Ceratodontiformes > Protopteridae > Protopterus > Protopterus annectens. The sequence continues at coordinate 27,425,260 of NC_056751.1, read as the reverse complement.
TTACACTGACCTTCGTGAACAGTCATACCTGACATGTACACCTGACTTAGGCATGTATAATACTGACATGTACATGAAGTAGCATGGGGGTATGCGGCAGCAAGTGGGAGTACACCTGTTTGGGCAGTGGTAAGCAATGCCCACACTGGTTAAGCAATGTGGAGGCTAACCCAGTGTAAGACGCTGGTGCCATCAAGTCAGAGCCTAGCGCATACCAGAGCATATGCGCCTACACTTCCCCCACAGTGCCTTAGGCACGCTGTAGCCCACAGCCCTCGCCGTGGCCAGTAACAACATAATCAGCACTCCCAGGTCCCCCCCCCCTGCATACTATAGTCCAAGTGAGTTACCACGAAGGCATGGCAGATATACAATCAGCTGCTGTTAGTCACAATTATATTATCTGGCACAGTCAGGCAACAGTATAGGAAATGTATGTAAGTATGTACATTAATAGCAGCAAGCATGTGCACAGTGCTCAGTCACAGTATTCCAAACAGTCTATGAGTATCAATGAACAGTGCCTGTCCACACATACTGTGAGAACAGTAGTCTTGTATAATACTGAAGAGAGGAATGGAAAACGGGGCATGGCGTGGGGGTGTGTTTCATCCGTGGAAGCGGGAGATGAGGCTGGTCTGGTGTGTGAGAAAACCACTGCTTCTCAAAACCCTGGCAGGATGCTACCAGTGGGAAAAACAGTGTAGACCAGCAAAGTGTACTCGTGACACAACAACAGGTCCATCTATGCCGGGACGCACCGGACTTTATGGGTCACAATAATGTTTCCACCAGTATTGGAGGTGGATAAAGGAAAGGCTTGAACATTCATGGACTAAATGGATGAAGAGCCTGCAGAAGGTTGCATTGAGACAGTAATATGGAGGAGTACTGAGACATGCAGAGAGGGAAATGTGTGGAGGTGTGGTATGGTAGGGCTAGCAACTGCAGAATGGATGGATGCTGTGTTCATGGAGTTTGGGGGCCTGGGAAAGGGAGCATGGGTATGACATTAGAGTAGAAAGATGCAAATTATACAGAACTGCAATAGTGTAGTGGGCTGAGCATCCTCTTCCCATGCACGCATTCTTGGTTCGAGTCCCACTGCAGCACATTCTATTTTCCGTGTGAAATCAGTATAAAAACATTGTTTTGTTGTATAACCTACTAAATGACATTTTCACTTGAACAGGAGTACTGAATTACACATAGCCCATGCACTATTCCAAGGATATGAGACGACACACATATGTATACACAGACTACCTTTAATGGTGTATTTTACAATAATGTATGCCATTACTGACAGCACATAGATCTGCACTTATGTAATCAGTGAGGAATGCAAGGCACACACAGAAAAGTAAATGCAGACAGTGTGGATATATAACATACTATGCTGTCCAGGCCAGGCCCATCAATTCGTACAACTGTGGACAAAGGATTTGCCATCAAGATAGGTAACAATAAACAATAACAGATGTAGTTCAGCAGCCACCAATTACACCCCATATTCAAGGCTTAGGGAGACATTAATTACCTGTGATAATGTCTATGTATCTGTCACATGTATGAACCCTGACGAACAAATGTCTTGGGAGTCCACAATATGACTGGGATGATAGCAGGAATGTTAGCAGTATATTATGATAGGCCAATACCGAACAACCCCTAGCTGTATCACAGCAGGACAAAGCCAGCCATATATGTGGAATACAGAGGCAGGAACATAGGGCCATACTCGTAATATTGCTGTTACACAACCTGTGCATTGCTGGTGTTACAGGATTCATTGCAACATACCCTTATGCAGGAATAACACATCAGGAACACAACTGGAAGTAGCCATGTACTGATAGCATGCAACAGACAGATTGCCGGGAATATATCTAGGACAAGCCCTGTGTGGTGCACAGGCAAAGGCAAACAGACAATCCACTGACCGTCATGTGGATAGGCCCACTGTTGAGAGCTATGCAGACAGGCTGCATTCCATCCTAAATTATTATGTACACGCAAACACTGCAAGACCAGCAATATACAAAGCACATAACAACACTACTCACTTTATCTGTAGGTCTGGAACATCTTAAGATTGTGTAGTTGTCCTGTGTCTGCAAGCCACGCTGTAATAGGTACTGCAACCTGCCGTCTGTAACACTGCTGCCCACATACAGGAAGGATGTCCTCTATACTGGAAAGGTGAAGGGACAACACCCACATGAGTAAGAAATTTATAGTACCGGGTTGCCATGACAATGGTTAATAAGATCACTACACAGCAGACTGCACGCAGTCAGCAACTGTTGCACACTGATTGGTGCAGAGCCCATCACCTGATCATGTGCATCACCTACAAAAGCCATGCTGAAATCCATTCAAACCAACTCATTTGCTGTACTGGAGTGGGAAAGAGAGAGAGAAAGAAAGAAAGAAAGAAAGAAAGAAAGAAAGAAAGAAAGAAAGAAAGAAAGAAAAGGAAAAGAAAAGAAAAAACATACATATGAAATAGAACTCACACAGTGGGGAACAAATCACTGCAGGCCACATCTGGGAAGGTGTCACAAAAGTCTAAACACTAAAAGATATGTAAAACTTAATTTTATGTAATTTAATGTAGTATGTGGTATAGATTCATAGGATTTATGATGTAGAATGTTTGATATGTGCCATCTGTAGTTGTCCCTGTAATGATGTCCCACTGAAGAACTGCTCTGGACAATACAGTCTGTCACTGTAAGCAGAGGGACATACCCGGCAACTGTGCAGATCAGCAATGAATGACAAAGATGTCAGCCATAATATCTGTGTATGTTATGTTAGTGTGGACAATAGCTGTTGGTGGATATACTGCCGTCATGATAGTCACATGGGTATCAGAGCACACCACTTGCAGGACAGTCATGTGAATGTGTAATGTAGCATGCACAAATGCCATAAATGTGTAATAGGCATACCAGCACTCTCACACCATAGTTACCACCCTAATGTTAGGCTGTGTTCACATGTGGCACCTGTCTGTGTTGCAGCAAGGCAGAACAGTGAAGCTGTGAATGAAAGACGGTTACAGAATGTGGACCAGATGTCTGTATGCACTCCACATATCTGTGTGATACAGATAAGTACAACATATATCTACACAAATATGTACATAGATGTATATCTATACACATATATATATAGTGGCACTGACAATGGCATGCAGGTGAAATAGTCTGTAACAGGCCAACAAAGATTAAGTGTCCCCACAGGGAGCATGTCTACAAACACATAGCACAAAGCATGGCACATACCCATAGCACAAAGCTTGGTACAATACAACATATGTCACAATGGTAGGTAAGCAGCTGACATAACAATTGCAGTCTGTGAACGTGTTGTTATAGCTGATATGGTGGGGGGAGGCATATATGTGTATTAAGAACTATGGTAACCCTGCTGTATGGGTGGCTCAGACCTGTTTCCATCCTTATGTCTTCCAGGAATCAAGTTGCATAGTTGCCTTCCCATGTACGGCGGCACTGAATCGGCTATCATCATCGATCACCTGTTCCAGCACTACGTACTTCTTTCTGGCCAGACAGCCCATGACCAGCAAGACAGTACTGCCCTGTGGAATGAGCTAGACTACAGGGTCAATGACATTGGGCTGCATAACCACAGCTATGAGCAGGTCTGGCATCATTGCACTGACCTGCTTCACCATGTACGTCGGCGTGCAGCTGCCATAAGGAGGGACCACCTCACAACCAGGGGGGTTTAACCCACCCATCCACCCCTCATCCATGTGGAGGAGCATCTCAGCAGCCCAGTGGCACCTGTCTGCCTGCAACATCAACACCTGGCAGGGCACATCTTGGAGGTGGGTGCCAACACACCAGCTGAGGAGCATGCAGGTAAGCCCTCTGGGCACATCGGTACACCACTCAATTGAATGCATCTGCATCTGTACAGGTACATCATGCAAAACTGAGATGTCATATACATAGTCTGCTGCTGTGTAGTAGTAATAAACTGTTGTGTATAAGCTGTAATATTGTGTAATTCTACTGATGATGTGACATAATGCTGCACTCACCTGTTATGAATGCCACAGCTGTGGTCACTGACAACAGCTTTCTCACACTCCTATGTAGGTCTCTTGAGGATACAACCACGGCAGCAGCTCATAGCTGGTGAGTATTATTCATGCTCATGCATGATGATAAACTGGGCATGTAATAGCTATGAGCTATCCCCATACACACGTCTAACACACCTACCCATACTGCATTCTGTACACATTCGTGTTTTGTTGCTAATAAATGCACTGCATCACAGTAGAGACCATGCTGGGGTATTGAAAGGGTACAACAGACACATGCAAGATAACTAACATCCTGTCAATGTGCAATATGTCCACAGGGATGTGACATGTGGCAGGACACATGGCCTACAGTAGGGACATGTGTGACTCAACACCACCATGGCTGCAGCTGCACACAATCAGGTTAAGTAAATGTTGCAGACGTAACCCTGACCCCACAGCACTCGTGACAGCAGTGTGTGCACTCCAAGGGATGTGCACATGAGTAGACCCTGCAACCATGCAGAGTTCTGGGACATGTACTGGTCATACATGCACTGATTATGTTGTGATCTGTAATGCAGACATCAGGCATCCACAACTGATAGCTGTTCACATATCATCCCAGGTATGTGTTGCTACAACACACAGAGGCTGTGAGCATTGCAGCTGACATAACCAACACAGTACTACAGATGCATCAGTGGTTTCTATACCTGCAAAGTATGGTGCACAGTACAAGGCAGGATGCAGAACAGGCCACAATAACACTTTGTACATGGGTGCAGTGTTAACACGGTGAGGGGTCATCACTTACCAACAAAGCCCATGCCTCACACACATGTACACTGCCGCTAGCATGATGCCACTATAGTTGCACTGCATGCTGTTGAGCTTCATATGTAATGCATGTTGACAGAAGGCTAATGGGAGGACTGTGTGTACAAATGTTGTGCGACTCCACATGTAGGAGTGTGGGGTGTGTGTGTGTGTGACTCGGTTACATTCGTAAGTGCAATCTAGTGGAGTGTGGATGATGCATGTCAGATATGTGTGTGTGTGTGTGTGTGTGTGTGTGTGTGTGTGTGTGTGTGTGTGTGTGTGTGTGTGTGTCCATGTATGCACAAGCAATAGTGGGATTGATCACATGGTGGTACTTCCCCTTGGGATTGTGTTGTACATGGAGTGAGACATGGGACACCAGGACAACCTGTCAGGTATGTGAACACAGGACAGCTGATACCATAACAAGGTCTGTAGCATGGAGCATGCATTGTGAGATGCAGTACATACCAGGTATACACATCATATTGCCAGCAGCTGATAGGTAACTGGCTACCCACATATGCAGCACTACAAATGCAATGGGGAATTACCACAACACATCAGTGAGTGTATCCAGGTAGTACTGTCATCCGCATGATGGGTCGCGTGTGCAGCAGATGTGGCATGGACTGAGCAAGACTGTAGTATGAGGCTCTGGTGTATGACATATGTAGTGAATGTAACAGCGCCAACCATATAGGGGCCTTGTACACCTTTACTGCCCATACACAGGGTAATACAGGGTGACAGCAGTGAGGCCATGTACAACATACTCCACCCAGGTCAGGGAGGCAATGGAGTAGCAGGTCAGGTGTGGTAACCACACGTGTAGGCATGGAGAAGGATGATATTTTAGTGGGCTGTAGTGATGCATATATATTAGTAAGTGCCATACAGGAACGGAAACATATGTAACTGACTGTGGAACTGTCTGCAAACTCAGGGAAGGTGAGGTCATAAGGTGGCTGTCAGTGTGAGTGTGTGTACTGTTATGCACTGCTGTACAGGTCTTAACATGTGTATTTGTTTTGCCCACAGGTGGCGAGGTGGGTCAGGGTCCCTCCTGCATGCATACTGAGGTAGGTGTCCCTACAAACCTGATGATGATGAAAGTACAGGTGAGGCACAGGTGGGGTTGTCAGAGGCCAACACTGCACCATGTGTCATCACCCTCCTAGCCACCCCAATCCCACACACAGTTACAGTGCCCCTACAAACCCTATCACATGTGGCCATAGTAGAGGACAGTTGGCGCTTGGTGGGAATGACCAGGAAAGTGTGGTGTCCATGCTAACTGTGTCGGGTCACAGTCAGCATAGCCAGATGTCTGGAAGGCCACCACATCGGCAGATGTACTGTGGTGCTCGTGCGAGGACCACAGGTCATCCTGCCCCTAGCAGAGGTGCCACAACTGGTACCACCAGGAGCATGTTTCAGGCCATAATGGAGACACAGGCACATATGGAAATACACTCCAGACAGGTCCTGAGGCTGCAGAGGTCTGTTTTTGCAGCTGTAAGTGGCAACCTCCATGAACTCACTGTTGCCTTCCATAAATATAACAAGGTCATAGATAGATGGTGGGGTGAGATGGTTTGTCGCCTCAACTGTGACATGTCTGTGGTGGGAGTGGTGCGACGGCCTTGTGGATGCAGGCCAGAGTCACCAGCAGCTGGTGGTCAACGTGGATGTGCCAGGATGCACAGCCACTCCCATAGTGGCAGTACCAGCCCCAGCACACCACAGGGGCTGCTGTCCACACCGCACCACAGCAGGCCATGCACACATCGCCCTGGCCAGGCCCAGGTGGGACATGGTTCCAGCGGACATATGTCATCATCAGGGGAGAGTAGAACCTCAAGGTCTGTACTTGCACGTGCCCATGGAACTCCTGGCAGGCACAGTCAGTGTGTCCATGGCCGGAGGCACTAAACTGCACACCCTGCCAGGTATGGTCTGCAGATGTCCAACATTACCCGTATAGGGCAGCCACATGGTGGAACTGTGTGCATGCATACCCACACACTATGCAACTACACCTAGGGCCACCCCATACCGACACACACCACATCACCATGCCCCAATCAAGGAACCACACCCCTCACCTACACACATGGTGAGACATGTTTGGACCACCCTCGGCCTCTGGCACACCTGCAACACACCCAGTGCATATGATGATACCTGTGCCACATCCCTGTCATCCATAACATCGATGCAGGGACAGGCTAACATGGTTCTGATGCACACGGTGACTGTAATGGGGTGTCACAATGTACCACAGTGTAGAATGTATTCAGGGGTAATGTGTACTGCATACATGTCAGGTAGTGTAGCCATGCAGCTATGATGCATCTCAGCTGTTGGTAACACCAAATTGATATCCCCATACTGTCATCCATTTGTACTGTAGGCATACATTTCCCGTAGTCATATTCCATAGGGGTATGCCAGTGTGTGGTGACACCATGACCGTGACATATGTGGTGTACAGCTGCATACATGCCAAAGGTATGTATAACAGTTATTGGCCATGCAAATGTGACTGGTGGCCTGCTGGTACAGGTATAATCTGCACCCTTATGTCAACTCATCCACATACACACACATCCTGACTTGGCGACACTGTGTCTAGACCCCAACCCAGGTATGTAGTGCTACTGAACTGTGTGGCTGTCATTGCACACTCAACACCATCTGTTGGGTGTGGTGTGTACCAGGCCACGTGCTACTTGCAGACCATCCACAGACATGTACAATATGGTAATGGGGGATGTAATATTTGTATATGGTGAATACATAGTGTGTCATACAATCATATACACATTGATCGACACATAACAGGTAGACACATATCTTAGAGACCTGGTTATATAGTTGCTAACTAGTCCATGTGTCCAATGTGTTATAGATAGGCTGCACATAGCACATGTGTAACTGGGTCGTATCCTGTTATCTGATACCTTTATGGGTGATAGTGATATTGGCCACATGAGAGATGTAAGTGGGCCATATACCAGGTGTACCATGGTGTAAAAACAGTGTACACAGCACCCACATCCCTCACTGGATATTGTACACACTAGAACCCATCTTGATACTCTGACATACCCACTATCACACATTGGCCACGACGCAAAAACAACCCATTGCATATAACTGTGGTACCACAGGGATATGCATGTGATGCACATGCCACAGACATAGTAGAGTGTTGCATTGCATTGCCACACCTATAGGCGACAACAACAATGTCTGTACTACTGTGTGGCAATGTGTATTGTAATAGGAGTATGTGGACTCGGACCGGTGTACCCTACAGATATGCACACATGCACATATACACACACGTGTCAGACCTCAATGGGATTCCCATGCCTACCAACCCATTGGTGCACCTCTGTTGTACTGGTACTGCAAGTCACATGTAGCTGTTAGGGAGTGGAGTGTAACAGGCTACATGTTATGTTAATTGGGTTGAGAGCCACCACACATTATACGAGTCGTACAAATAGGCATCCCCCCCAGCCAAACACATCTGCCCTGCAATACACTACCAAGAGTTGGAGATCCCATAACCAGGGTCAGTGGCAACATGGGCACATGATGTTGCCTGAACTACATCCCACCTGTATGATGTCAGGCTATTACTGGTAACACATCATGCAGTACAGTCTGTCTCCCATGGTGAATGCATTATGTGGAAGCCATCAACATTTCCAGGCTTCAGATACACAGACACATATATGCAGATACAGGTATATATATATATATATATATATATATATATATATATATATATATATATATATACATCTCTCTCTCTATATATATATATATATATATATATATATATATATATATATATATGTGCATATACATGTGACTACACATACACATGCAGTTATATGTGCAGTACGTAACATAAGTGGTAGGTGCACACAATATGGAACAGCCACTATGTCTACAGTTGACACCTGAACGATTGGACACTGTATGTGCCACCCATACAAATGACAATGATTGCCTGTAACATACACCCATAGTGAGGTCATAGGTGAAACAACCCCCACAGGTTTGCAGACATGGTAACCTGTCCTTTTGTACTATTACAGTTCTATATGCCATGTCATATAGCTGTTCAGACACTGACAACTATATCAATGGAGTGATGCTACAATGGACCAGTTACACTCATACAGTAGGCTGGAAAGGTTCACAGCTGTTGCTGTCCAGGCCATGCCATTCACATTGTACAATAGGAAAGACACACTGAGCAACAGGATACCTAACAATCGACAGTATGTACTCCAGGTGTGTAGTTCTCAGCCTCTATCTACACACTGTACAAACACAGTAGGTGGTATAGACATCTTATGACCACATGCTTTGTAACTGCTACATAACATGGCATAACTGACACCATCACATGCACACTAACACACAGAATAGTTTGTATGGCAGGGGGCAGTAGTCCTACAGTACCCAGAGCCATGTCAGTAATGTGTATATAGGTGAAGTATATGGCACTGTACATTCAGATACCTTAAGGCAGCTCAGTCCTGATACCCCCACATTTTGTAGCAGCCTAAGTCTTTTCTGGTGTGCCCCCATACTCAATAATACAGGGCCATATACCACTGTTACATACACTGCAGTGCATGAGGGCACACATGTATTGTGTAGGTGGTGCCCACACATATATGGCCCCAGCCCCACCATACATGGGGGGTTACAACGGCAGTAGGCTGATGGCAGACATGGCAGTGTGTTATACTCCCAGCCCACTATGGATCAACCACTGACAACATGACATATGTGCACAGCTTGGTATGTTGGTGATGGACAGAGGCTGGAATACAGGCACATATGTGGACAACTATTGCCATACACTACGCAAGGTGCAGGTGTTTCAGGATAGTCTGTAACATACCCTTAGTCAGGGAATTGCTGGTATGGATGGACATGGATGTAGCCATGTACCGGTAACACACAACACACACACTGCCAGCGTATTATCTGACACAAGACCTGTGTGGTGGACAGACAAGACATGATAGGCACAGCTCCAGCTGGTATGAGGGTAGGCCCACAGTTGCGTGCTATGCAGATGAACTGCATTCCTTGGCAAACTAGTATGTACACACACACCCTGTAACACCACTACTGTACAAAGCATAACAAAACTCCACTCGCAGTCTGTCTGTATTTCCTGATCCTCCTACAAATATGTGGCTGCCCTGAGTGTGCCAGTTCTCCTGTATGGGGTATTGCTACATGCTGTTGGTAGTACTGCTGCCCACACACAGGACAGATGCCATTCACACAGGTGATGTAATGGGACCACGCACACATGATGTGTACATGCCAGGCATTTTACATTGGCCAAACATCCAGACAGTTTCGTATTAGGATTTCGGAACATCTAGGTGATATTAGAAATAAGAGATTGACCAATGCATTATACAGACACTCCATCAAGCATCAGACAGCCAAATTCTCTTTTGTTATCATTGACCATATCAAGGGAAACAGAACATTCAAAACGGGCTGGCATGAAATTTTAAATGCTAAAGAAAAAAGATGGATTATAAAACTTGGTGGTCTTTTTCCACCGGGATTAAATGACAAATTATAATTTAATCTAATCTTTGAGTTTACAGTATATGTATCATTATTTAACTTTTTTGAAATATACCATTGGATCACTGATACAGCTGTATTCAGAAGCACTATATCTGACCAGTTTTTGGTATAAAATGTTTAATGATTCAACTACATTATTTTTGTATTAAATGTCTAGTGATTCATGTTTTTGATACATATATGCACAATTATTATTTTGTCAGTTTTCAATCTGTCTATTTATTTTTAATCTTAACTTGAACATTTCGGAACACATGGTGTTTTGTTTAGAATTCTTTATTACATACACAGGAAGTGATGTCATATTACTCTTCTATGACAGTATATAAGACTGGAATCCACCATTATGGCTTAATGTACTACTGACGAAAGCCTTGTTGCTGAAACCGGTCTAGTTTCAGTTGGAATAAAGTTTGGTTTTGTTTGAATCCTCCAAGGTGCTGGCTTTTTCTTCTGTTCACCTCCTACAAATATGTGGCTGCCCTGAGTGTGCCAGTTCTCCTGTATGGGGTATTGCTACATGCTGTTGGTAGCACTGCTGCCCACACACAGGACAGATGCCATTCACACAGGTGATGTAATGGGACCGCGCACACATGATGTGAGGATAAATAGTGGGTGGTTGCCATGACAGTGTTTAATGGGTGTAGTACGCATGTGTAATCGTATATCTGGCTATCTGGATATGTATATGTACATATATTCCCACCATAGTTCTTGGACATGAAGTGTAGGCTGACCCCAGCCCGTATGTTCCCAATGTCGTAGTTGCAGGGGATGTTAGGTATCTTTAGCAGGTGTACAAGTAGGCTATTGCTACTGTCATTGGGATTGTCTTCACAGACATGGTGTGTGTGGCAGGTCACATCTGCTCATAACATATGTGCCATTGGTTACTGAACGACATCCAAAGGACATCAGTGTACAGTACTGCTGCTAGCATGTAATGCCTCTGTGGACTGCAGCAGAGATATTGGCCAATATATGTGGGAGTCTGACACAGTCTGTACAGTCCAGAGGTATACACATATGCCCTTAGTGCTACACATGTGTACCATGCCTAACAATATGGATGTGGATGGCCATTTAGATGGGTATAACACATAATGGCTGATATATAATGTCTATCATAGGTCATGCATTCACACACCCATGCCTGGCCTGTAAAGGTATGACCACTGGTACAGGGGTGCCATGGCCACATACTACACAATAGGTATTGAAATACATCTGAACTGCATCTCAGTGACCTGTCTGACATACATGACTGTTAGGGGAGGTCTGGCAGTGGGACATCTGGCTAGTATCTGCACATGACATCCCACTGGGTAGGTGCACTCAGCTGCTAGACATGTCATAATGGACTGTGCAGGATGCAGGCAGACTGGCTCAACACTGGCCTACACCTCCTAAGGGGGAATGCACATGTACCTGCATATAAAGCAGGCTCTACAGGCATGTCACAGCACACGGTAGGATACACCTGTGTGACAGTGCATATCCGCAACCAATGTGAACACAGCCACAGCCACATATGGTTAGCTAGCATGGTATTACAGTATATGGACTATGTGTTAAACACCATCCTCATATGTGCCACTCACATACTGCCCTACATATACTGGCCTTCTACACAGTTTGGTCTGGTGGTTGTCTGTGGTATGGGACACGTGTTGATGGCCCTACAAACATGTATGTCACTACAGTACCATAGAGTGGGGCAGCATGTAACATCTGATAGTAGGGCAACTCGAACATGTCATCTACCACAGTCTGTACACAGGCTATGGTACATATCAACACTACACACACTGTCAACATTCACCATAGGTACACAGACCTCAGTACTGTATGAACATCCTCAGAATGTGCAAGTAATGTAATGTAATGTTATGTAACCCGTACTGTACATAACATGTGTAGCAGTCAAATATATCTGTGGCTTGTTCTCAGATATGATGCCATAAAGTATGGTGTACAGCACATATGCACCACTTCATGCACAACATATGTACAAAGGTTGACAGAGGTGTGGCTGGGAGCACATACACAGGGCCAATATTGACATGTTGCTGTGATGACTACATACATTTACTGTTGTTACAGGGTTGTTGCAACATATGTCCTTTGAGGGATATGACGTCTGTGACTACCATAGCTTTCTCCATCTACTAACTGCAATCCTCACACTACCTTCAGCAGTCAACAGCTAGATGCTCTGTGGGTGACACATGCAACCACAGACACAACATTGCCCAGGCTGCAGATGACCCTGCAGATGGAGATTTCCCATCAACATGGAACCGACATTATTACAGGTATTGAGACATGTACATCAAACATATCCACACAAACACTATGAAAGCAACATTACTCCAAATGCAGTATAGCGGCACTTACAGTCTGTAGTCAGGTCAGGCACATCCACCTCCCATTTGTTGCACTGTTTCCACAGTGTATTGTTAGAGGTACACTGCAATCCATCTGGGATGCTGTTTGGCATACAACAGATCTAGTTCCTGCTGACAGTGGGTGAAAAGGGCAAACACCACTATGATATTCCTGGGTATTGGAGTTTTCATACACTTGGCGATGGGGATGTTACCATAGCTGTTTCACATGTAATCAGCTAGGGGAGAGCTGCAATTCGTGCAGAGCCCATCAGCTGATCATGAGCATTGCTTACATTACACATGCTGCTGCCTAAGCAAGCGGGTGTAAGTCTCCATGTCCACCTGAGAGGGGGTGGTGGATGCAGACAGAGGCTAATACATGTCAGGGAGGGGGTGGGGGGGTAAAACTGAGGCATGGTTGTGTCACACACCTAGCAGCACAGGGAATCAAACCCTTGATGACTATGTAGTGTTAGCACAGTTCACTGCAATTATTGGATGCGCCACATGGGTTACCTGTCATGGAGCACTCAGAACATATATGTGATGGTGAGTGACATCTGCAACAGGGATACAGTAGCTGTATGGTAGGTGACATACATGTGCCTGTCGGCATGAACAGGTGCCAGCGAAAACATAGCCACACTCTCACAAGATCACACACACATTGACACACATGGCAGGGCCAGGTGTACAACTCATCAGTTGTGGGATTGCCACATCACTGTGCAGGTATCCCATGCACCACACAGGTCATATGGGGGCTGTATGGGTGAAGGGTATGGGAAGGTGTCTGACATCAGACAGCATGCTGCAGTATGCCCATGGGGGTTGTAAGGAGTGTGGATGTGAACATCTGCAGCATGCAACACACACACAGACACACAGGGTGCCACTACTGACATGCATGTGTGCATGTCTGCACAGGTGTGTGGTGTTCGACTGCACCAGACAGCTGTCCACGGCTAGGCGATGGGTGTACCTTGGCATCAGGCCACATGACGATGGTCTGCATTGTGGCTCAGGGATGTAGTGTCTGTATTTGCCCACACAGGCAGATATTGTATCCCCCATCTGGTCACTTGGGTGACTACTGTGTGTGGGCAATGCTGTGCATTGCTTGCCATGTCTGTGTTCCTTCGTCCATGACATGGATGGCATCTGGGATGTGCACACCTCCCACATGCATGTACAGTGACATGTGGAACAGTACCTGGGGTGTCCAGCCCATGTTGTGAACACAGATTATCATCAGATGTGCTAGTCTTGCCCACTTGTGGCAGGAGCTGGTAATGGCCAGCAGCTTTACCCTGCACCTACATGGTGTGTATGCTATCAGCATTCCTTGGTGCCAGTAGCATCTCTCCATATGGGCATGTTGTCAGGCATGGTATGTCCATTGTGGGTCACATGTGGTAGCATCGCAGGTGGTGCAGTTGTCCATTGGAAAACATGGGGGAGGTGCACTGTCTGCATGTATGTGCATATTGGACAGATGGACTGGGTGTCATGCCCACCGCTGTCAGTTCATAGTTACTATCAGTGACCAATATGCAGTGTACTACTCACATGTTGGCTGCTACCTAGGCATGTGTTTGTATGACACATGGGGTGAGAGTGTGCTCTGGGTAATACTGGGGTTGCTAACTGTGATTGCCTGGCCTTGATGTCACATGTCTGGGTATGGTTCTGCACCCCGGCCTCTCAGCCATATCACGTGTTATCCCTGTACAGTGGATGTTGTGATATATAGTATGGCCACCATATAATAAATATGCAAAACCCACTCCATATTGGCCACAGCCACAACCACCTCTACGGGTTACAAACACACACACACCCATGCACACCTGTCATGTTTGGGAGTAGAAACCCCTAACTAACTAGTGTATTACATTACAGCACTACACAGTTATAGTACATGCCATGGATATTACTGGAGTAGTCCTTGCCCAAAAGTGTATTTCACACTGAATGATATCAGCAGGATTGCCAAAGTAGGGCTTTGAAAAGACTGCGAGAGACTAGCCTAAAAGGCATTGCTCCCTACACAGACAGTGACACACACAATACATCTGGAAATGCCATGTGTGGGGATGGGACCCAACCACTCATCTAATTCACAATACAGCAGTATGCAGTTACAGCATGCACTATGGGTATTACTGGGCTACAGCTTTCCCAGGGGAGGATTGGTGGGTGACATCGGCAGCCTTGCCAAAGTTGGGCATGTGAAATGTAAGGGGTGTGAGTAGCCTAAAAGCATTTCTCTACGCAGTCAGACATGCATACGTACACACACAGTTGGCAGGTCGGGGGCTATAACTCCCAACTAACTCCTTAATCACACTATAGCCATATGATGTTATGGGACGTGCTATGGAGATTACTGGGCTATGATCATCCCAGAGGTGTATTTCAAGTTGCGTGACATCAGCAGCTTTGCCAAAGGAGGGTATTTGACTTGTAAGGGGTGTGAGTAGCCTAAAAAGCATTGCTCTCTACACAGTCATTGACAGACAGACACACACACACATATGCACATACACACAAGTTGCCACATCTGGGGTTTGATCTCCTACCTAACTACATTATCACACTACAGCAGTACGCAGTTGCAGCATGTGCTATGGAGATTACTGGGCTACACCTTTCACAAGAGAGTATTTCTAGGTGGGTGACATCAGCAGCCTTGCCAAAGTTGGGTATGTGAAACGTAAGGGGTGTGAGTAACCTAAAAGCATTGCTCTCTACACAGTCAGACATGCACGCATACACACACAGTTGTCAGGTCAGGGGCCAGAGCTTCCAACTAACTCCTCAATCACACTATGGCCATACGATGTTATGGGATGTGCTATGGAGATTACTGGGCTACAATCGTCCCAGAGGTGTATTTCCAGTTCTGTGACATCAGCAACCTTGCCAAAGGAGGGTATTCTACTTATAAGGGGTGTGAGTAGCCTAAAAACATTGCTGTCTACACAGTCAGTGCCACACAAACACACACACACAGTTGCTACGTCTGGGGTTTGACCTCCTATCTAACTACATTATCACACTACAGCAGTACGCAGTTACAGCATGCACTATGGAGATTACTGGGCTGCAGCTTTTCCTGGGGAGTATTTCTAGGTAGGTGACATCAGCAGCCTTGTCAAAGTTGGGTATGTGAAATGTGAGGGGTTTGAGTAACCTAAAAGCATTGCTCTCTACACAGTCAGACATGCACGCATACACACACAGTTCACAGGTCGGGGGCTAGAACTTCCAACTAACTCCTCAATCACACTATGGCCATATGATATTACGGGACATGCTACAGAGATTACTGGACTATGATCGTCCCAGACGTGTTTTTCAAGTTGCGTGACATCAGCAGCCTTGCCAAAGGAGGGTATTCGATTTGTAAGGGGTGTGAGTAGCCTAAAAAGCATTGCTCTCTACACAGTCAGTGACAGACAGACAGGCACACATACACTCACACACACAGTTGCAACATCTGGGGTTTAACCTCCTACCTAACTACATTATCACACTACAGCAGTATGCAGTTACAGCATGTGCTACGGAGATTACTGGGCTACACCTTTCCCAGGGGAGTATTTCTAGGTGGGTGACATTAGCAGCCTTGCCAAAGATAGATATGTGAAATGTAAAGGGTGTGAGTAACCTAAAAGCATTGCTCTCTACACAGTCAGTGAGAGACAGACAGACACACACACACATGAACAGTGACACACAATCACACACACAGTTGTCATCTCTGGGGATAGAACTCCTACCTAACTAGTCTATCACACTATGGCAATATGCAGTTATGGGACACAACGCAGAGATTACTAGCCTGCAACTCTCCCAAAGGGGTATTTCACATTGTATATCTTAGCAGGCTTGTCAGGGTACCACTATAGGGTGGCCAGTGTGTGCATGGCCTATACACCATTCGTGTAGGGGTGACATGACACAGGCGGCCACACATGGGGTCATATGTCACAGGTGGGTGTCTAGGGCAACTAGCTAACTATGTCCTTGTACAGCCATGTTGTGCAGCTGGCATGTGGACCACATAGTCTGTGGTGCTGACAGGTACTGGTCGCTAGTAACTGCAGTAGGTGACATCTGCATCTGATGTTTTTGAGGCCCTTTGGCTGTGTGCTCGGTGGGACAGGCGTGGATGGCTCCTTGTCATGGTCACCCTCTTCCACACATTTATATCCATCTACCTTTGGCGTATTATGGTGTGTTGTCCTTACATCTATGTCTGTATTCCTATCCAGTGTGTGTGCAAGGCATGAGTGGTGCATACTGACATGTCTGCAATAACTATTGCAACCGCTGGATATGTCTGTTCCACTGGTGTTTGCATACATGGCCTTCATGTGTTTAAGTGTGTAAGCATGCACAGTAAGGCCATCTGTTATGCATGTGTGGAGCATGTCTGGTGGTTTGTACTGCACAGCTGACCTTTGTGTTGTACACCGACAGGTAGCATGCTGTGTCTGCAGGGTATCCACTGATCATTTGGCATTGACTGTTGCAACATATCTGCATAGCAGGGGGTACACCTGACTATTTCTATGTTTCTACATAGGACTGTGGGGGCGCACATGACTATTACTACATTTCTATGTGGGGTGGGGGGCACAACTGACAGTTTTACACATTTGCTAGGACTGTACTGGTATGTCATGTAGTCCACTTCAGTCAGAAGTCTTACCCATCATGCTGGCTACACCATACCAGTGTACTTCCGTTCTTATCTTTTAATTGCATAGACGTTAGTTTCTGACTTCCTAGCCATCACAACTGACATCCCACTACCTGGTCTGCTGTAGTCTGTCTATGTAGGCCTGGGTGGGGGTCACCCATACCCCTCATTCAGAGGACATAGTACATCATTTGTTTGTGTTTGTTTACACCTGTCCTGCTGGCTGTGATGGTTGTTGGGTATGTGACCCACCTCCTCCTGACTGGCATGTGTGAGTCACTTATCTTGTGGGTGTCCCAGTATTGCGGGTGGTGCTACAGGGCTGCCTATGTCAGATGCTCATAGTACACTGCCTATGCATGGTTAGGCACAGGTAGTGTAATGTTTGGCATCCCTTTTACTGTATGTGAGAGTCAGAGAGAGGTGCTAATCCCTGGGTCCCTCCTGTGTCAGTGTATGTGCTATGCATTGCCTCTTTGCCAGGGCCAGGGCATACTGGGCACACCTTCTTCTGCCTACTGGGGCAGGCTCAGGTTGTTCCTCTTCCTAGTCACTCTGTGCCTGTGCAGGCCTTGGCATTGGTGTGGGGTGGGCTAAATGGCCCTGCCCCTTGCTGCTCCTGCTGCAGCTGTTTCCACAGGATCATATTGTGTAGCATGGCACATACAAGGATGACTTGGGTACATGTAGTTGTTGAGTACTGCAAGACTCCATTGGATGTGTCCAGGCACCGGAACTGTGACTTGAGCATCCCAAACACATGCTCTATTATGATTCTTGTTTGTGTGTGTGCCTCATTATGGAGTTCTTGTTCGGGTGTGTGTGCGTTTCTGATGGGTGTCATGAGCGATGGCTCCAGTGCATATCCAGCATCCTCCACTAGGTGACCATGTGGGATTTCCCCATTGGCAAATTTCTGGTACAGCTGCATCAGATGCCAGATGTGCGAATAGTGATAACTTGCAGGGCAGCCAGCACACACGTTCAGTATTATGCCCTGGGCATCGCACATGACCTGGCAGTTGATGGAGGGGAAGCCTTGTGGTTGATGTAGACCCTACTATGCTCTCTGGGTGGTGCTTTGATGCCTATGTGCGTGCAATCTATTGCACCCACTACCTCAGGGTATTCTATTTGTAGTAAGAAACTCATATTGCTGGCCAACGCCTCATGGGTGAGGGGGAAATATACGTGCTCACCGACATGTGCTGCCATGGCATCCAGGAACTGGTGGAGTATCCTGGATGCTGATGCCTGTGCAATCCCCATCATATCCCCAGTTGGCCATTGGAAGGTACCTGTAGCTAGTATTTTTAGGCCTACACATACCTTCATTTCTACTGGGATGGGTTCCCCTCTGTTAGTTCTGTGTGTCAGGGTAGCCGGCACAGCTCAACAATCTGCTGTAGATAGTCCCTGTCCACCCTATAGCGCTCCACTATCTCCAGCTCATGTAGCCCTTGGTAGGTTACCCTGGGTCTGTACACTCTTCTCTGTCTCCTCACTGTGGGTTGGTCAGCAGCATTCCCATCCTCACCACTCTCAGCCTCTTCCGGAAGTTGTATGATAGCTATTGCAGCCCCTAACATTTTGCTGTTGTGAGTGTTATAAGTTCCCCACTTGTTTACACTGGTGGTGTAAACTGTATAGGGTGTGGGAAAAACTGGAGGGGTAGGTGTTTGCATAGTTTATAGTGGCATTCTGGGCTGAGCTGGGCTGGTCTGCTGCCCATGTAATTGGCTGGTTCCGATACATTTCACCTGACAGCAAACCTAGTACCCCTTGATTAACTTCCTACTGCTGCTTTCCCTTCCCATTGCCCTTCTGATTCATCCCGGGGGCGTGCCACACAATCAGTGTACTCCAATGTGCACACTGCTGCTATTTCCTGGGTTCACTTCCTTTATCTTCATGTAGATCCTGTTGTGTGGTGCGCACATCTGCTTACACTTTGTCATACATGCTGGGCAGGTTTAGACACACCTCCTGGCTTTGCTGTACTACGCTGGGTGCAAACCCACGCCACAGGGCTCCAGTCCACTGACAGTATGCCTGACACTCCCACACATGATGTCACATACCTCCTAGTCTTGCACTCAGCTATTCATACTCATACACTGTTGGGACCTGCCTCACATGCTGGGGAAAACCGGGATTCACTATCCTTCCCCTCATTTGCATAGAATTGCTTGCTAATGCATAGTTACATGTGTCACACTATGCCTCCCCCCTTAGCAACCACTACTCACTGGCCAGGTTGTCTTTTGCCTGCCATTGACTTGCATGGTGGAATACTGATTTAAGTTAGACTGTTTTAGGTTTATTTTCTTATTTCCCCACCGGTCCTGTTTGCGCGCCGCTGCCCTATACTTCGACAGCCGTGATCAGCGGTCATATCATAAAAGTTGTATTTTGTACATTTGGCATTGTTTGCAATGGCAATGGCCTTCTACTTGGCCATTGGCATGCTTCCTTAATGATATGCAGCCTTTATTTGGAGATGTCATAGCTTCGTTTTGGAGTTTGCAGTACCGTACTCGGTTACTAATCAAGTGCCTTTTTTTTTATCTTCCTCCTGGCATCTCTTCTCCTTTAAATTCTTTGCATCTCCTTCACTTCTCCTCTGTTTTACTTCTCTTGCATTCATGATCTATGTATAATTTCTTTTTATCTCTCTCTTCTATGCTAACAATACAGTCACATAAAAATATTAATTTCTTATGTATACTGCCAAATGTACTATGTTTTTGGAAATTGTTAAAGGTGTTATGCTGTTAGAACACAGAGTGTTATGTGTGTAATGTATTATTATTATGGAGCTTTTCTCCCCGGGCCTCCACTGAAAACGGGCTTTCGGGCCCAGTGGACTTCCCCGGTTATCAAACTGGAAATAAATAAATAAATAAATAAATTTCTGCATATTACACTAGTCCTGCACACCCTGATTCCTGCTTCCTGGATGGCAGATTTACCTCATTTGCATGGTTTTCACCTACAGATGGGGTGATTTGCATACTGGGGCTGGGGATGTGCAGCACTAGTGCTACAGCACTCGTGCACGTCAGACATGCATGTACGTGGATAGCTCGGCCGCCATATTGGCAATTTTTCATCTTACACTAATCATGCACGCCATGCAAGCTTTTGAGAATCCAGGGGAGAGTTTATAGTCATTTAGAAAAAAAAACAATTGTGTGGAACAAACTATAGAATTGTTAAAAGGGAAAGAGTCTAAGTATGGCATGGATAGATTACAAAAAAAGCATTTGATAACATCTCACATTCATGGATATTGTGCTTACAGGTGCATAAGATACATCCTATATTGATTTATTATTACATTACAGTGACTATGAAACAATGGCAAACCATTTTGCAGTTAAGCCATGACAAAGGGCAAATTATTATACCAGGGGTAAAATTTTCAGGGTGATTTTCTGTTACTTCTGTTGTTTTTTTTTTTTTTCTTGCCCTTAACCCGTTATGGTGTTTACTTAACATATTAGGCCATGTTTACAATTTGGCTCACAAACTTTTTTTAAAGACTTCTCATAAACTTTTTGTGGGTGACTTACAACTGTATATTTCATCAGCTGAGGAGTTGAAAGCACACATGCAAGTGGTTAAAAAATTTTCAGATGATATAAGAATATCTTTTGGTCTCAATAAATGTGCAAAAGCAATATTAAAAGCAGGAAAGCTGTAGAACCAAGAAAATATAAATCTGGGACACAAATGTGGTGTAAAGGAAGTTGGAAGGGAGTATATAAATATTCAAGAACTGATGAATGATTGACAATAAAAAGAACAAATATGAACAAAATTCAGTAAGGAATACATTATAAGGCAAAAACTAATACAGAAAACTGCCTTGATACCTATGAATAAAGTTCAGGCAATAAACCAATTTGCTTTTCCTTTTCTAAAGAGTTTAGGGGTTATTGTCTGCCCCCAAACAGTATTGAATCATTTGGACAGGAAAACAAAAAAATGATTCACGCTTATCAAATAATATATAAAAATCAGTGTATACCAAGATTATATATTCCACTTTCTGAAGGAGGTATGGGCCTCCATGAATTGATTACATGCATAGATCTGCAATCATGGGACTGTTTACATATCTGTTGACCTCATTAGGTCCAAACATAGTGAAAGTTTTAAAACATTTCAGTACTAAGTGGGAATGGAAATTAAACCAGAAGCAGACAAAAAACAGATAGCAAATAAATGTGCCAAAAAGAATATAAGGTCAGGGAACAGATGAAAAGACATAAATATTGTAACAAGTACAGAGATCTCCAATAACAACCTTGTGTCAATCAGGTTTTGGCCAGGAATGATTATGGGGAGGTGAATTGAAACCAAAAGATAAAAATGTTAATAATGGCTGCCCAGGATATTGGACTACATATATGTCGGTTTGCAAAGTCCATTGAACATGTGTTAAAAACAGACAAATGCATGTTCTGTAAAGAAAAAACTAGAAACAGTAACACACATTGATGCAGGGTGTGATACATTCATGGCAGATGACTTTTATACTGAAAGACACAATAATGTCATAAGACTGAAGTAGTTGAAAAGTAATGGAAATATGAACCATACAGCATTATAGAGAATGATTGTTTGTATTACATGGGATCAGCCATTACCAACAGTTCAAAAAATACATGGTAGTAAACCAGATATAGTAGTCCAAGAAAAAAGACAAAAGTTAACATTGATCATTGAAATTTCTAACACAGTGATTAAGTGCCTCATGTACAGAGATATACAAAGAAGTCATAAAATACCAGACTTTGCATGCAGGAATGAAAGCAATGTGAAAGAAAGATAGCCAAACAGGTTCATAGGTTCATAGGTAGGTACTAGGCTATCTGCCTGAGGGCATTTAAAAGCCTAGCTAGAGTGTGTCGGCTTTCACCACCCCATTGATTAATTAACTGATCATCTGTCAAGCAGAGCCAATGAAGTGATCCCGGGGTGTATTTTCTGTTACCCATCCACTCGTCAAGGTTTCTCATGAAGAGTGTTAGTGAGAGGCTTTGCCTGATGTAATTTGGAATTTTATTCCAAAGCATGGGGAGTCTCTGTGACAGGAATCTATCCCTCCAGCATGTTCTATTTATTGTTGTGGTGAGGTTTAACTCACTAGAGCGCGTGGCTCGCAGTGACTTGGATTTCTTTAGCTGGAGCATGTCCATCAATTCTGAGTTGGACATGGCTTTGTAAGTCAGGCAGACATCACCTCTGAGTAAACGATATGCCACTGAGTACAGCCGGAGTTTTTTCAGTTGGACTGCATAGGACATATGTTTGAGACCAGTAATCCTCTTGGTGAGGTACTTTTGGGGTCTTTTCAGCTGTTGGAAGTGTCTTATGAGGTACATCCCAAATAGGGCATTGTACTCTATGATGGGTCTAATGAGTGACGAGTAGAGGGGCACTATAACTTCTTTATTTCTAGATGCGAACCCTTTAGTAATTAGATGAGCCACATAGAAGGATTTTCTAACTACTTTGGCAATATGATTGTCAAAGGAGAAATTGCTATCTACCTGGGTCCCCAGATCTCTTATTACCTCTTCTGTATTAAGGGGGCTGCCACCTATGTGGTAATTTGTGGATGTTTTGTTTTTCCCAAACGGGATGACTATGCATTTTTTGGCATTTAGCTTGAAGCCATGACTTTGACACCAGGTGTCCATCTCAGTAAGGCCCTTTTGGAGGATGACCGTGTCAGCCGGAGAGTCAGTTATGGCTTCCAGTTTGCAGTCATCAGTGAACTTGGTTAGCCATAGTCCTCCTGTGTTTGCCTGTACTTCTGAGAAGTATATGCCGAACAGTAGGGGTCCCAGGACCGAGCCTTCTGGGACACTACTTGTGACTGGTTTAGAGTCGGACCTGGAACCCGTTATTCTTACCGTGTGAGTTCTGTCTGTAAGACAGTTGGCAACCCATCTCTTGACGTAGGGATTTATGTTCAGGCTGGTGAGTTTTTCTGTAATAGCTGAGTAGGGAATGGTGTCAAAAGCCTTGGCGAGGTCAAGGTAGGCTGTGTGAACTACCTTTCCCTCGTCTATGGCCTTGGTGACTATCTTGAAGAAGTCAACCAGGTTCAGTAGGCATGATCTGCCCTGAACAAAGCTGAACTGGGTCAGGTCAAGTGCTTGGAGGTTTCCAATGTCTTTGTTAATGAGTTCCATGATGATGCGCTCCATAGCCTTGCAGACCAGTCTAGTCAGGCTTATGGGGTGATAGTTATCAGGGTCAGTTGTGGACCTTCCTTTGTGGAGAGGAATAACCATTGCTGTGTGCCATTCTATGGGCATGTAGCCTGTGGAGGGGCTGAGGTTGAACAGCGTGTTTAGGTGGGGGGGGTTAGTTCATTCTGTAGTTCGTGCAAGACGCAGCCTGGGACACCATCTGGTCTAATTGACACTGTGGTTTTGGCTTTTGAAAGGGCTGTTTTCACCTGTGCATCTGTTTTGGAACACTACACTTTTCCAGTATTGTTGTGGGCCCTTTTGGAGGTGAGAGGGAGGGTGAAGTTTGCACTGAATCTATCTGCCAGGATGTTGGCAATATCAATAGGTTCAGTATATTTTGTGCTATTTTGCCCTACTTCAGTGCATATCTGTGAGTTGCCACTTAGACTCTTAACATAGCTAAAGAAGGCTTTGTGATTATCTTTTGAATCCTTGGCTATTTTTCTTTCAAAGTTAGCCTTGGATGATTTCATGAGGGACCTTAGTTTCTTACTGATACTGATCAGGGATGTCTTTCCTACTTGGGATTTGCTTTTTTTCTGAACTAGTTTCCTCCTTCTATTGTATAGCCTGTTTTTTGCAGGGGTCCACCAAACTGGTTTCCTTCTCTTAGAGGAGTGAGTCTTGGTTTTGCTAGGGATGGCATGATCCATGCATCCTTGTAGGTGCTCATAGAGTGCATTTGTAAAGGTTTCTGCATCTTGGGCAGCATTATCTTTTAGCGTGGGGGCTGTGAAACTTACCACCTCTGTCTTAAGTAAGGGGAGGTTTGCTTTAGAAAAGTTTTTTACTGTGGTTTCCTTAGTTGGGGGTGGTGGTGGGGTGTGAACATCCAGAGTGATTAGTTTATGGTCTGATCTAACAAGTGACGGGTTGACCTCTGGTGTAAAATGCTTGTCGCCCATGTTGGTGATGACCAGATCCAATATGTTTTCACCTCTAGTAGGGGAGTTTACCAGCTGATCCAGGGCATTTGAATTGATGAATTCCAGAAGCACTGGGCCTGGGAGTTTGTACTCGAGCAGTTTTCTCAGTGAATGTTAGGGTAATTGAAATTGCCCAATATCAGGGTGTTTGGTAGGACCTTCATGTTTTCCAGTGTCTCCAGAAAGGCAGAATGGTGGTTCCACTATTAGTAGGAGCAAGAGGTATACTAGAAAATTAATAGATATTGTTTTATTATTGGTCATTTTTTCCATTGTTGCTTGAAGTGGTGATAGTATAGCAATTGTAGTACAGCTAGAGAGCTCGGTGGATAGGTGATAAAGTTGAAGAGGAATATATCGATTATTTCTTAGGTTGCTGGGATAGTGGGATAGGGTAATGGGAAGGGTAATTAATATTGTTGCTTTGTATGCTTATCTCATCTGCAGTAATTTGCAGTTTTGGTTTTTGTTTTGGTCTGCTGTAAAGGTGTTTGGCTTTTCTTCTTGGGTTAGGATTTGATGTCAGCAGTGGCTTAGGGTTGGAGGTTTCAGGATAGTGCGGAGAAAGGCAGGTCATATTGTTCGTTCCATGCTTTGGGGGTGTTAATTTATTTTGCTAGTACCTGAATTGGGTAGTGATTAATTAACAAAGTTGTGTTTGTATTAATTGGTTCTGCAGTTGGGGAGTTTCAGGGGTAGGAGTGAGCTAAGGTGTGTTTTAGTTTGTTGTGTTCTTGCCTGCCCTAGGGGATGAAGGTTATGGACTTTTTTGTTTTGTAGTTGGTGTGAGTAGTTTTTCTTAGTACCGTTTTTTTTTGTGGTGGTTCCCTCATTCTATGGAAGATAACCCCTGGATTGGTAACTTGATCTTACGCCAAAGGTGTTCCAAATTGTCCCTATTAGTTATTTTGGTTTTGATGTTGAGGTGGTTGGGATGTTCCTTTGAGTTTTGATTCTAGATGTTCTCTTTGGGGCATGCACCTTACCTAGTCTAAGGAATGTTTGGGTAAAGGAAGAGACTGCCTCACTATTGGTTAAATTTCAATGCTGTTTTTTTTTCAGGATTGAGTGCCATGTTAAAATTTAGATCATCAAATTTTTGTTTGGAGTTTGGATAGTTGTGGTAAGCTAGCATTGGTTGGGCTATCCAGAGTAATGTAAGCAAATGATCACTATATAGATTGGGTAGAAAGAATCAATTTTTTGGGGTGTTCCTTGATGAGCACCCAGTCAAGTTTGCTATTTTTGTTTATTATTATGGCTTTCTGGTGGTAGGTATTATATTAAAGGGTAAACCATGATAGGACTAAGAAGTATGCTCCTTGCTTCTTTTAATCTTTTTTTTCTTTTTTTATTTAACATCACCCAGGAAGCATGTTTTGATTGTCTAGTTGTAGGATGTTTTAAGTAAGATGCATTTTAACACATCTATCCCATTCCAAGTAGGTTATAGATACATGAGGCGTGTATGCTTTATGCATTTTAGTTGTAGATTTTGTCTTTGTTTATTATATTTTGCACATCAAGTGTGGTTGGAGAGTTAAGCAGATGTAGGTTGGATTTTATATATTGATGCTATCCCACCTCCTCTCTTTTTAATCGGGTCAGGGGTGGAGGTGAGATCTTTGGTGTGGCTATATCTGATAGATTTTAGTGATTTAGAAAGCCAAGTTCCAGTCAGACACATGATGATAGGTATCTCTAGTGCAATATGTTTTTCCTTTTAGAACCTATTTGTTTAGGGTGAATTTATTTTTATTTGAGACCTGAGGGGAGAGTTAGCTGTCATGATAGATGGTGGATAGCTTACTTGCTCTGTAGATGTTTGTAGTTTTGGTTCTTGGAGGACTCTGAAGAATTGGTGATGTTTTTCCTTAAGTATTCTATTAATTTTAGAACTTTGGATAGTTAGGTTAGAGCCAGCTTTGTTTTGGTAGTTTGATGGTGTGATGGGTAGGTACAGATTGGTAGGGAGAATTGTGTGGGGTTGAGAATTGGGGAATAGATGGTCTAGGTGGGGTGGGAGGAGGTAGTAGGAGGGTAGTTGAAGGGGTGGAGAGGTGGGAGGCGGAGGTCCGAGCGGGCAGTTAGTGAGGAGGGTAGTAAATTGGGGTGGGATAAGTAGGATAATATGAGTCTAGAACTTGGCATGGTGATTTACAAGCAGGGGGTAGTTTGGTAGGAGGCAGGGAGTCTTTTGAGTCGAGGAAGTAGGCGCAAGTGCTAGAGTTGGTAACCCCCAGGGCTATGGGCGGGTGGTTTGAGTTTATAATGGGATGATGAAGCCCGAGTTTAAGTTTGGGAAGTGGGAGCTGAAAATTCTGGGTTTTTTGCAGTCTTCTGGTGTCTAGTCCTGATTTTGAGTGCTTTTGTTTTTTACAAAAATAATCTCTATTGAGCACTATTGACTTGACTTTGGGCTGAAAAATAGAGCCAGGTTAGAGGAAATTGGCTGTGATTATGGATGGTGGGGCGGTCCTTTGAAAAAAGAAAATGAAGTCAAATAGAAATTTGAGTTAACAAAAAAACTTAGGAGTATCTGTAGAGAGCGGGCTGAGTAAGAGGTAGTAGAAAAATGAAGGTCGATTTTCGCTGTTTCTATTGGTTCTCCTATATTTAGGAGTTAGATTGAGACCAGTCAAGAATTTGTTTGGAGCCAGAAATAAGTTGATAAATAATAAAGGCTATTATTAGGTTTACCAAAAAATAAGCTGGACAAATATTTAACTATAGCTATTATTTCTATTTTGTTATTCTCTATTTCTTAAGCACTAGGTGATAAAAATGACAAGTGGTTATAGTAAATGTCGCCAACTCTAGCACAGATTGTTAAGAGACATGAGCCCAGTTTCAGATGGACTTCCAGAGAACATGTAGCCGCTCAGAGCTAACTCTTTCTACATAAGGAGCAAATTTTTATCACTAATAGCTTTTCTAACAATCGCTAGTAAGGTTTTACATTTAACAAACACTTACAAAGTATCATTCCAGATCATTGAAAACATGGTATTTCTATAATTAACATTATTTTATCTAATCTCATTGCATTATCGGACAAGCAGACAATTAGCAGAAACGCTCTATAGGTAAGGTACAAGTGCTACAAACCCTACTAACATCAATAACTTTATAACATATAGTCTGAAGGTAGTAGATATATATTATAGTGCAACATTATTTTATATCAACAAAGTCTATACATATCAATGAAGAAATACTAGTTTATTTATAAATTTTGCAAATACCCTAAAAACAGAGCAGCTAACGCTGTTTATAGAAAGTTCTATGAAGGTTTAGAAACTGTATGAAGTCAGAGGGAGGTGTAAAGTCTATCATATATAACATTTGTGTGATGTTTTATCAAACAAATGCAGGTTAATTTATCGAAATTGGGTGGTAATTCTTTACAGAAGCTTGGGGTGGGTCAGGAACACTATATTAGGTTCATTTGCGAAAACTGGGCAGGTTAGATAACTTTGCTGATATTAGAGGGAGGTTTTGTGTCCCTAGCTCTGCAAATGCAGACTGGAGTTTAGGAGAATCTTAGTTCGGTTGGAAATGTTTAATGTTTCCTGTTTTATAGGCTGCTGAGTTAGAGGTATTGTTGGGGAGTTTTGGATTTTAAATAGAGCCAGGTTAAATGTGGAAGATGCAGATTATGGATGGTGGCTGAGTGTTGAACCCAATAAATGGTCCGTGAACAGACTGCCAAGTTTAAATAGTAATGGTTCTAATAGACTGAAAAGCAAAATATGTGAGTTAGAGGTAGCTCTATAGTGAGTAAGACTAGATTTAGAGACTCTATAGGTTTGGCTGATTATACTTGATAGGTTAGATTACTGCTAGTCAAGAGACGTAATGCTTTAGTTATGTAATAGAGTGATATATTAGAGTTAGTAGTAACAAACCAGAAATTATGCGACATTAAAGAAATAACACTGGTTTGTTCAGAATTAATAGTCACATAATAGAATTCAATCTAAAGGACTGGTGTTTAATCTAACAGGATTAATGTCGCCAACTCTAACAGATTAGGCGAGAGTTTAACAGTTTTTTTAAATACGCTGCAGTCAATTCCGCTCAGAGCTAACAGTTGGGTGCAATAGCTTCCAACATAGTCACTGGTTTGGTATCTTTTGCAAATATTTGTGGTTAGTAATAATACAAAAGGATGTTCAATTAGTCTATATTATTGCAGTATCTAGTGAAAGCTGAGATTCTATAGAATATCGCAGGTATCATAACAAAAAACCTAATGAAGCAAGCAAATGTAGGGCAACTTATCAAGGAATTGCCAAAAGTAACATGTAATTTTACATACATATAGACTACGGGTGCAGTCGCCAGTAACTTATATTGTGAAACTTTATCGTTCCAAAACTCTATCTAGAGCAGACAAATACAAGTATATTAATATATATTAAACAACATTGTATGTTGTATTACAAATGTGATTACACTAACCCCTAAATATAATGCGGCCAAGGTTTAGGTGGTGTGCAGTACGTGCAATGCACTTAAGATAATCATAGCTGCTGCTAGTTAAACAAGAGCCAATGTAATTTTTCATCAATATGTCGTATTCTTTACAGTCCTGTTTTGTATAGTTTTGGGGTTTCTATGTTATCATTTTAGTCTCTAGATGGGCATATAGATGGAGTTAGGCTTACTTTAATTTTAATTTTGGAGGTGGGCGATCAGCCAGGGAAATTATAATAACTCGGAGATAGCATGGTCTGGGTAGTGAGTCAACTGTATAAATATGTAAGAGATTAGCGAAGCCAAGGCTAGTTTGAGCACTTCTGACTTTAATTTGGAGCAAAAAATAGAGGGAGGTTAGAGGGGGCTATAATTTGTTGTGCTTTGGTGGCTGCTGTGTTTGAACCCATTGGGACAGTGGGGAAATAGAGGGGACAGTTTAAAGTCAATGTTTAACAGCCAGGCTTAACCTTTAGCGCTGGGGGTTAGGGTTAGGGCAGGCTTTGTCCTCTTTCTCGCGCCCTGGTCTACGGGTCCTATAGGAGTTAGAAGGTAGCCTGCCAACCAAGAAGAGTAAAAATGAGCAAAAAGAGGGGCTGAGTTAGAGTAGCTTGCTGAGGCTTTTGTTCTGTTTTCACCTGGTCTACGGTCCTATCAGTTAGATTAGATAGTTAGATTACTGCCAGTCAGCAGTACCTGTGCACAGGCTGAGTTAGAGGTAGCGCTGGCTGGCTGAGGGTTTCCTTTCTCTGCACCTGGTCAATTTATGGTTGTATTTAGATATTACTTGTATGAATTTATGGTTATGGTTGTATTTAGAATTTATGGTTGTATTTAGATATGCTTTGTATTTATGGCTGTATTTAGATATGCTTGTATTTAGGAATAATATAAAAAAAATTATGGTTGTATTTAGATATGCTACCAATACATGTTGATCTGCATGAATTGGAAAAGGAGTCATTTCTGGGAATATAGCAGGGGTTGCGAAGAGCACTTTTGGCTAACACCAAAGACTGAAACAATACTAATTTCATGAACTTTAATCATTCCCTGACTTAGGAATGGGGTCCATTCTACTCATGGTATTAGAAACACAAAAGACTTGGAGAAATTTACCCAAGAGAAATTATCTTGTATGCTCCTACCAGACATCTGCCAAAATAAAATATCTGTAAATAAGGCACGGCTATGGTAGCAAGCAGAGATCTCCTGGACCAACCTCATACAATCAAGATTTGATGTAGGAATGGTTAAGGTAAGGTGAATTGAAAACAAAAGATGACAGGGTAGTAATGGCGACCCAGGATAGATAGTGGATTACATACACATTGATTTACAAAGTCCGCTGAACATGTGGGAGAAAAAAATGCAGGTTCTTTAAAAAGGTATTGGAAACAGTTGCATATCTTGTTGCTAGGTATGATTCACTCATGGTAGAGTGACATGGCCTGTATACTGAAAGGGCAATAATGTGGCAAGACTGCTGCATTGGGGATTTTGTCAACACTATAATACTGAAGTAGCTGAAAAGCATTGGAAACATGAACCACAAAGCATTGTAGCAAATAATGAATTATATATCACATGAGATCATCCATTATCAACATTTCAAAAGAATAGATGCGAGAAAAAAATACATAGCAGTCCATTAAAAAAGACAAAAGTAGCACAAATCACTGAAACTACTACATCCACTGATTATAGTGTCTTACGTACAGAGAGAGAGACAAAGTCATAAAATACAAGGATTTGCAGGCAGAAATGAAACCAATGTGGAAAAAACGATACCAGACAGTTCCAATCGATGTATGAGAAATAGGTTTAATAAAAAAAGAATTTACAGACAAACTTACGTATGCTACTGATGCATGTAAATCTATATGACTTACAGAAGGAGTCAATTCTCAACACACTGCAGGTGCTGAAAAGAGCACTCTTGGCTATCATCAAAGTCTGAAACAATACTAATTTCATGAACTTTAATCGTACCTCGACCTAGGAATGGGGTCCATTCCCATCATGATATTAGAAGCCCAAAATACGTGGAGAAATCAGACATCTGCCAAAATAAAATACATATGTCATTAGCAGTATGGGAAGCATTACTGATCCACATATACATTGTACTACAATTCAAAAAACAACATGCCAATGTATTACATGTACAGTCATCTCTTACTGATATTCTGAGCATATGTTGTTTCATGCTGTCAAAAAAATACGTGTGTAACCTGCATGTGTTGCATGATAGGTAATTTCATATAAAAATAAGGTTTCAACCATATGTAAGTATGTATGTAACTGAACATGGTTATTATGTATATTGTGAAGGTAGTGTGAGCAGCTCTGACCCATACGTTCCACTCTCATGAGGATCTTAATGTGCCATCAGGATGTATATTACCCACAAGGCAATGCTTCCCTACTTTGAACAAACATTTCTGTACTCACATGCAATGTTTACAATGTGGAGATTAGCTTCATAGCACATATCCACATTGGGGACTGTCAACATGCTGTACAAGTTTTATATGTTACTGTTAAATTATTCTGTGGTACTGTATTGTACTATTGATACCGTAAGTTATACGAAGGAATGTGTCATTCAAGTGTCAGTCTATGGACTGTGAAACTCTGGTTTTCCTGCTATATTTTTCACAACCTGCCCAGATTGGCTTCATATGTCAGTTAAGGTATTGCTTACCCTCTTTGGGCAGTGGTCCTGTGTCTGTTGTGTAGATATGACATGTGTGTTGTGTAGATGTATGATGTGATGTCTTTGAGGGACAAGCATGTTACCCAATTATTGCTTTTGCAGTCCCACAGGGTGTTTCAGATGACTATGTTGCAGTATAGCATTGTTTTCCATTTGGGTACACTTACTCAGTAGTCATATATATTTGTAAAGATTATAGCCATTTATGCCTTGTATGTATGTCAGTGCTGCACACGCCCTTGTTTCAGTTCAGTGATGTGTACAACTTGGCAGTCCTTCTTATGATTATACAGTAAACTCTCAGTTAACTGGTACCCATTGGGATTGGTAGATCCCGGATAACTGTTGTTTCTGGTTGCTTGAGAGTTACTATTAAAAATACGCCTAACTGATACTATACCCTATACTATTTGTTTGGTTTGGCTTGGTCTTAGATTGGAAAGAGAGGGAATTTATTCCTGCTTTCCTATTTAAAACTCTAAAACCATAAGGTATGTTTCTGCAGGGGGAAAACAGAAAGTGCAACACATGAAAATTGTTCAATATTTCTTCTATATTTATTTGCTGGTTGCTTGAGTTCCAGTAATCTGAGAATTTACTGTATTACTCAGCTCTATAGACAGATACTGTTAATTTTAGTAAAGCATGATACTACTCACTTATGCACATCATTGTACTTACTCAAACATCATAGATCAGGGATTATATTCATGCGTGTGTATGCTTCATGTCATTATGTAAATTATGTATTGCAGCTGACGTTATTCTGTAATGTTTGCATACCTGGGCTAAAACCTTTTGTGAAGAAAATGAAAACACTGTCAACTGTGTTAGCATGTCTGGCAGGAGATTTGTGTATATTCCCATTTTAACTTGTAGTGCATGCCAGAATGTTTAACTGTCAGAATGTAAATATGTTTTTAAAATGTTGAGTATTTCCCTGTTTATACAAAATGTTTAAAGAATCTGACAGTGTTTTGATACATTTCTAAATGCATATGTTTGTGAGAGAGATTCTAAAATACAAACTGTCTGTGGAGAATCAGCTAATCAGTAGGTGTCATTAGAATGTTCCTGGTTGCTATGTGATTATTTAAAGAGATGATTGACAGGAAAAATAACTTTTTCAAACAACTGACTGTTATTTTTAAAATAAGATAGTTGAGACTGTTAACCTGGAATATAAAAGCAACTGCGGAAGTCAGTTAAAGAGCAGTTAGTTGAGAGCTGCAATCAGCTACAGTGCTGTGCAGTGGATACCTGAAAATGACTCACCAAAAACTGTAAAACTGCCTTTGCCTTGCTGTTATGTTTTAGATTAGATCAGGGGCAGTGTTCTCTAGTTAGATTAGGAAAATTTAATTATTTAGATAGAGCTTTGTTTTACTAAAATGATGGCCTTCTATCCTGCAGTTTAATTTTATATTTCTGGTGATTGAATTCTGGTGTCTACTGAAAGTTATTGATTTATATATTTTTTAATAATAATTTTACTTATTATTAAATGTTTTTCATTATTTTACATTGTGGCTGGACAATCAGTTTATTAGAGGTTAGACAGTGTTTATACCTGTTTATACTCTTCAGGTCACCTCTGTTGCCTGGTTGCTTCTGGTCATGGCTATTATCTATTTTGATAATTAATTTTTAATAATTGATCATCCTTTGAAGGGTGTGTAGATCTATCTGACTCTGGTGGCAGTGTGCACCATTTGTATTGGGGTGGGACACAGCTGGAAATCTGTGTCAGGCTTCCCTGAAGCGCTTAAATATGTGAAATTTAAATTTATTTTGAGAGTGACTGAGTCAGAGGTCTTAAATAGGAACATATTGCTCTGAAGTCTATAATAAGGGATTACATTTGGGGTGGACAGTGGTATTTAGTGCAGTCCCAGGAAACAGAGCATGTTCCTGTTATGCTCTTAAGGGAAATGGTGGAATTTTACTCTTTTGTGCTGTGTACTCTGGTGTTTTTTTAAATGCTGCTATCACACTGGAGTCAGTGGTGAGGATTGAGGCTCCTTAATTACTGACCCGGTTTTAAGTGAGGACATCACAAATTGGTGGCAGCCTGGTGAGATATTAACTGTATATCACATTACTTGGTGGCAGCTTAGTGAGATTTTTAATTGGATTTCAGAAGCCTGTGGTTAGCTGTCATTAAGGTGTGCACTCTTGACAGCCACATGGTAAACATTCAGAATTTTAATCCACCACAGTTTTATTTATTTATTTATTATTTTTTAGTTAGATAGTCAGGGATTGCAGGCAAGGATGTCGGCAGAAGATTTTAACAAGCTGAAAAAAAATCCAGTTGGCTAAGGAATGTGAAACCAGAGGATTGGTGCTCTGACCAAGGATGCAATGATTTCAGCCTTGTTTGCAGCTACAACTCAGAACAGCCATTCGGAGGATATTCAGTTTGGTGTTGGGAATGTGCAACCTGTTGGGACAGGACAGTCCACCTTTTCTTTGAAGGACCTGAGAATCTATCTAGAGTTAAGGAGACTGGAACTGGAGGCTAGGGAGAAACAGCACCGATATGAACTGAAAGCCAAATGATGGGAGGTTGAGGAGAGAATACGATATCTTGAACTGGAATCAGCAGAGAGACTGAGGTGTTTAGAATCTGAGGCAAATGAGAGACAGCACCAGCATGAAGTGGAGCTTCTTACCCTTTACCAGAACCCAGAAGCTGTAAAGGTCAGTAAACCTTTTCCTCAATACAGGGATGGGGATGACTTTGATAGTTGTATTCATATTTTTGAGAGGATATGATATGTAGACAATATGATGTTGACCATGAGCTATGGTTTTGCTCCTGACTCCCTTACTCCATGGTAAAACTGTTCAGGCTGTCATAAATTAACATGATGTAGATTGTTGGAATTATGACAAAATGAAATGCTGCTTGCTTGACTGCTTCAAACTTACACCTAAGGCATATAGAAAAAAGTTTTGTGAACATAGATGCAAGGCAAATGAAAGTGTACATGATCATATTGCTGACTTAAGTACTTACTTTCACAGATGGGTGAGTGAGTGCCAGGTCACTACTTTTGAGGGACTGGCAGACCTTTGGTGAGGGAACAAGCCCTCAGTACTTTCTCTGATGACATGAGAGTCTGGTTAGCAGACCGTGAGTGCAACTCTGCAGAGGAGTTGGGGAGAAAAGGGGATCCCTACTTGGTGAGCAGAGCACCACTGCATAAGAAAGAGATACCCAGTGCTGCACATGGACATAAGGGAACCCATGGAGGGGCAGTATAAACCACTCCAATTGAGTACACCAGAAATTACTAGTCCAAGTGCACAGTTAGGGATTAGATCTTTCAAGTGTAACAAGAGAGACACAGCCAAATGTCCATCAAGCCACAATGAGAAACAGAAGGTGAGGAAGCCAGTAAATTTAGATGACAAACTGCCAGTGGTAAGTTGTTTAGAAATACCTGGGGTGCCAGATTATCACCAAAATATATATCCTATCTAGTAGATGATAAACAAGTGCTGCTAAGAGGGATACAGCTTCTGATGTAACAATTGTGAGTCCTGCAATGCTTAGAGAAGAACAGTACTTCCTTGAGCAGTCCACTCCAGTCAGAGCATTGGGAAGGACCCTGTTCCAAATACCTTCGGCTAGGGTTATTCTTGAATTGGAGGGTGGAAGAGGAAGCAAGCAAGTAGGTGTGTTTGAGGATATTTCTGCAGATGTACTGATAGAGAATGACACTGATGATGCAGTATCTTGTGTACATGCAGTGGCATGCAGTCAGGCTTGGAGAAAGGCATGTAGGTCCAGTAGTCTGGGAGAGACCCAGAAAGATCTCATACCTGAAGTTGGTACTGGCATGGTAGCTGTTTCAGAGAAGGTGCTATCTGGTAGCAGTAAGTCTGACTGTGAGCAACAGCTGCTGGTGGGTACTGATGTTCACTTGGACATGGTGACTGTAAAGATGGAGGTGAGACATGGTACCCAGTGTGACAGTGAGGTATAGCTGTCAGAAGTTACAATGCTTCCTGCAAAAGGGGAGCTTGGGAGTGTCGCAAATGTACAGTTGAGACAGGCTCAACGTTTGGACCCTACAGTCCAAAGTTTGAGGGAGATGGCTAAGGAAGTACCTGACTTTTATGGAAGAGGGGAGTTTGTATATGGGAACAAAAGTTTTTTTAATTAAGAGTGGACTCCTAAGGGAGGTCAGGAAGGTGAGGTAGTATGGCCGTTGGTAGACCCTAAAGCCTACCATCTGCCACTTTCAGTTATAGTCCCTAATATTCCTTGGGAAAGGGATATTAAGGCAGAGAAGGAAGGTTTGTTGTATAGAAAGTTGACTCCTAAGGGAGGGCTGGAAGGTGAGGTGGTGCAGCAGTTTGTAGAGCCTAGAGCCTACCAGCTGCCACTTCTAGCTAAAGTCCCTAATATTCTTTTTGCAGGTGAAATTGATGTAGAAAAGGCAGCAAATGCTTTGCTAGAAATTATCAGGAGGTTAGGTTTTCCAAGGGAGATACTGACTAACCAAGGTGCCAACTTCATGTCAGACCTACTGACTTGTCTGTGGAAGTGTTGTGGGATGAAACATCTAAAGACCACCCCCTACCATCCCCAGACTAATGGTCTTGTGGAGAGGTTAAATTCTACATTGAAAACTATGCTATGGATATTTGCAGACCAACATGTGAGGGATGTCTTGGATATATTAAGTATGGCAGGATTAACTATTAAACCCAGTAAGTGTTAGGTGGGTATGGCAGAGGTCACTTACTTAGGACACAGAGTGGGAAGTGGTAAAATCAGGCCAGAACCTATCAAGGTGGAAACTATTCAAGCGTGGCCAGTTCTTGTTACTAAGAAACAAGTGAGAGCATTTCTAGGGACATGGGGTACAATAGGAAATGTGTGCCCAATTACAGTACCATAGCTGCACCCCTTACTGACCTAACAGGAAATAATAAACTGGACAAGGTAGTGTGGACCCCAGATTGTGAACAGGCATTCCAAAAACCTAAAAGAGATTTTGGGAGGACCCCCTGTGTTGGCCAGCCCAGATTACAATAAAGAATTTATTGTATAGGAAGATGCTTCAACATATTGGGTGGGGGCTGTGCTCAGCCAAGCTTCCTCAGAAGGAAGACACTGCAGTGGGGTTAATAATGTCAATGCAAATGGAATGCCCAAGAGAGGAGTGGGTTAATATTCCCAGACAGACCCATTTTTTGCAAGCGTCGGTTTTAAAGGGTCACTTAAAATTGTGCTTCAGTCATAATGGGGGAGAAATGTGAAGAAAATAAAAACACTGTCAACTATGTTAGCTTGTCTGCTAGGAAATTTGTGTATATTCTCAGATTTGTAGACACCAACCAGTAACCAACAAATAAAACAAACCCTCTGACAAAAGCAGCAAAAAGAGGGAAAATTCCACCAATTCCACTTTATTCACCAGTAACAAACGGATTGAACGTTTTCATAAGCTTGTAACACAACTTCATCAGAATCCAAGTTACATCTAAAAAAATCAGTTTAAATACCCTAGGATTCAGTCAATTATTGAATTAAACACCCACCCTAATTAACCTTTAAAGACTCAGTAAAACATTCATTTAAATAACATATTTTGTGTTTGCTCCACATGCAAACAACAAATAAATTCTTAAAACAATATTAAGTTATTATAATGGTGGTCTGGTTTCCTCCCACATTCTAAAGCCATGTAGCTGATAGACTGGGTGACGTCTAAATTGTCCATAGATGTGTGTGTGTGTGTGTGTGTGTGTGTGTGTGTGTGTGTGTGTGTGTGTGTGTGTGTGTGTGTGTGTGTGTGTGTGTGTGAGTGTGTGTGTGCCTAATACTGAAGAACGGCCTGGCAATCTACTTCTATTTACCCCTTGCCTAGTTAACTCCATGGATGGTAGTGGGTATTCATATGGTTACTACAGGATTAAATGGATGGCTACAGAAGACCCAAGAGTATTAGCAGAATTATTCAAAACTTTAAATGGCCCAAATGGAATCTAACACTTCCTTTTATGTCTATAATCCTAATCAGGTAGTCTTTTGAATTTATGCAACATAAATTTAGGAAATTAATTCCATCAATCAAGTGCGTGGCATATCCTGAAAGGCTGAAATCTTCAGGTCTGTTCAATATAAGCTATTGTCTGTATCACTAAGCTTTTATTGAGGAAACATATAGAATTGTACTAGGCTTGTAAATGTTCACAGGTTATAGAATATATACAGGCATGGATTTATCATGTTATGCACCTCAGTTAACCTGACATCAAAAAGGGATGCATATATTTCTCATTCAATGCAAGGGCACCATACCTCTCAACCTGGAAACATCAAAAATCTGGACAAAGGCCAATGAAAAGTTGATACAACTGGCCCAAAATCTGGATGCTGTTTAACTTAACATTTGCATACATAATTACGTAATCCACCCACCATGATGGAACTATGGGACACCAACATACCTGTTCACACTCCTGCTGTACTATTGCCACTACCTTGGCAGTAATTTTGCTACACTCACACCCGATAATATTCTGCCTCAAAGCTGCTATCACATAATTCACAATTCACATTGCATGTTGATAAGCTTTCTGTAACACTTGACTATACAGTTTGAATGCCATATACTCACCTTTACTCTGCCATCTCAGTTACTGAACTTTTGCTAACAAAATCATTTCCTCATGGTCCTCACTACTTCAACCACTTTAATATCATGCTATTGCCATCATACTTCGCATGCAAACTATTGATACTTGCTTTGCTCTGGCAACCTTCACACCACTACACTATGCCCTCAGTTTAGCACCCATTATCATGTACAAATGATACAATGGTCATGCTTCTCTGTTTTAAACAGGCTATCTACTTAAAACATCAGAGATAATGCTATATACCAAAGTGCACTGGTACCATGTTGTGCTCACCTTTTGCAAGCTTATTCATTTAAAACAATACAATCAGCAGACAGCGATAGGGTACCATTAATATCAAGCGTATTTACCATCTACTTACACTAAAATGGTTTCATATGCACAGTATATTACACTATTGCTGTGTATCTTACCTACAATGAGAGAAAAATGTATAAACATAGTGCGCAAAGTAATAAAATACATATTTTAACTCACTCAAGCATGATGCACTGCATTAAATGTATATAGATCTGCATACTGAATTACTGCAGTCTGCATCAAAAAGTCACTCGCATTATTAATGAAATAACATGCTAGACATTAAATAAACAATTCTCTACATTGGAGAGAGCTCTGAAAACTTTTCCAGCTACAAATAGTCAAAACTGAAATCTACATTGATTACTAAAACATAAATATCTCAAAACTAAATCACAAGTTTCTTATTATTGTTTAATTGAATACAACATGAAACAAATATTTATCATGTAACCAACTGAATCCAACACTCTGCCATAAAAACAGGAACATCGGAAATAAAAAAAAAATAAATGACTAAACTGTTTACCTTTCCCAATTTCATAAACACCTAACCTTTTGAAGAGCCCTCATAAAGCTTTATACCTATATGTTTCTGGGTCATACTTTGTGATGTGTACAAGCAAACCCAGCTCTTTTACGTGTGATCTGTCAACTCCAGCTCTGCATACTTCTCAACTACTTAGAGCAAAAAATCTGGACAAAGCCACAAATAATGGGGGGACAAAGCCCCAAAAATAGGGATACTTTTTAAATATTGCTTTTAAAAAATTTAGAAAGTTGATGGCATAACACTGTTTGCATTAGCATGAATTTTCTGAAGGATATGAAGTCTGCTCTGAAACACAAATGTTTGCAATTATTTTCTGACTTCAGTCTTCAATGATTTGCCAGTGCTTTTCCATAAAACCACAATTTTATGAGAAACAGACCATAAATATGAGGCAAAAAATGTGGGCATTCTGCGATAATCTGGACAGTTGAGGTGTATATTTTCCAGTACCCAAAAAACAATTTGTTGTATACTGGCTTAACTCCCACGAGTAAATCCCATCCCAAGAACTTGCTCTGTCAAGTAACACAGGTCCATGTACCAAACATAACAGTTGAAAAAGGTGGTATGGTCTGACAGACTCTTTCAACTCAAGTGACAGTGCAGCTTTTACAACTGAGCAACCTATCCCAATCAGCACAATAAAACAATGTGACAAACACACGCTAAATAAAGAGCAGCCAGAGACCTAACATTTCTAAACTCACATTATAAGAAACAAAACATACAGAAACTATTTTAGACATTTACTCTGTCACTGCAATTAAAAAACCACAGTGGCATGTGCTAATCTTTCAAAAGCAGGTGAAACGTAAATCTTACTGGCATCATTATTGCAGTGGTTCTCGTGTTCAATAAATTTCAAAACAGAACTTCATGTATGTAACTTGCAGTGATGATAGCAGCCCATACAATATGCAATAATGATTTAGTCAATGGTGCTACAGCCTGCAGCCGCTACTGGTTCACATGAAAGAACAAATTGGAAATGGAGTTTATCTCCTGGGAGTGTGCGTGAAGTATACTGACCTGAAAACTATAAAAGCATTCATCATCAGGTGATTTGCTTTCTTGTTCATCCAGATATAATTTCTCCAAATCTTTTAGGTTTCTAAAGCCATATGGGGAATGGGGGCATAATTGTATCCTTGTCTAGGAAGACGTCTTCTGCTTTTTGTGGATGAATTTATTTGTGCCATCTCCGACTCAGAAGCAAGTTACCAAACCTCTACCGTAGTACAACTATCAGACAAGAACCATTCAGGAGGCAGATCATGACTACTACACCTACAGTAGTCCTCTTGGGCCCCAGGGTTGTTGTCGCATTGGTGTGATGTCTTCATTGGTTGGCTGCTGCAGTGCTGCAAGTCATGGGCAGGCTGCGGCTGTAAACAACTGAAGTTTTTTTTATTTTTTTTAAATCTCCCGTATAGTCTCTCTGAGAGTCCTACAATTTTAAAGTACAGCTGACATCATCACTCACATGCCCGCACATTGGAGACATTGCAGGATACACTGGCAATGACATGATGACATCAGCCATACTTTAATACTGTAAATAAAATAAAAAAAGAAATTGGGAATTGAAGGGGCCACTTGGAAATACATGGCATCCCATTATTTTGCCCTCAAAACTGGTAAATTATCCAAAAAAACACAATGGACTCAAAAAGCCATGAAAGAGGAAGTATTTAATGTTAAAACACATGAAATAAACACTTGATAAGTGCTTTTGTCTCTCAAGGAGACTTCATCAGATAAAAAACATCCAACTAGAATACTTTTTATATATAAGTTCAGGCACATTAATTACAATCAATAATTAAATTCAATTATTTAAAATTCCATTTTTAAAGTTACAAAGCACAATAAAACAAATTCAAAACATTTCCTTCACCATCATTTAGGCAATGTTATAATATACACACCCCCTTACCATTTAAGTCATTTGCAAAAATAATTATACATATGTGAAAATATGTGAAGGCTGTCAGCCTAACCAGATAAAATTTTGTAGATAATTCTGTCATTTGTAAATATTAATGTAAGCCACATGTTTGTTCTATAAAATATAAAAAAATGATGATAAATGTTGAACTTCAAAAATTTAACCACATTGCACTCTGCTGGAGGAGAGCTGATAATTCAAGCATTGTATAACTGTTTTTGATCTCAGAGTTTGGAGCCATGTGTCTGAACCAGCAGATTCTTTTTTTTTTTTTGTCTTGAGACTAGAGTTAATTGCTAGAATTTTTATGTATAATGTCTTTTATTGCTCTGGCTTCCTGACTAGCTGCAAGATCAAAAGGACTGTTACACTCTGGGTTTCTGTTAGCCTGGAAACCAGAGAAAAAATAATGTAATCTGAAATGAGTCAGTAGTACTGTGTTATCAATTTAAGGACAGAGAGACACAGAGCATTTGGCATTTGTCTTCAGAACATCCAACATCACCAGCACTGTATTGCTCTATATGTAACTTTATTTTATAACTGTGTTTGCTCTTAAATATAGCTAGGAAATAGGAAGGTTAGACTAGTTTTTTTTTCTGTATTGATGTCAGAACTATTCTACTGTTTTATTTTAAGCATTTTCCTATGATCTCTGAACTCTTGACTAGCACTGTGTAGTAAGAAGTATTGTCTTGTGTTTTTTATTATTTATTATTAAATATTTTTAAACCTTTCAACTGTGGCTGTTTTATGTATAGATAATTTAAGCTCTAGAGTACTTTACATGTATAAAGTGATACTGTTCAAGCCACCCCAAATAAGCCTTGCTCTTCAGTCACACTTACCAGATGGATAATAATATTGCACAGTAATAACTGAACACCCTTTAGTAAGGGCCTTATTAGTAGCTGATATTAGTGGTTGATGGTGGTGATTACTACCTTATAGCCTGTCAGGAAGGAGCATAGCTGTGCCAGCCTTCCCCAGGAGTGTCTGTGTGTTTGTATATAACTCATATCTCAAAGTGTGTGTGTGTGTGTGTGTGTGTGTGTGTGTGTGTGTGTGTGTGTGTGTGTGTGTGTGTGTATGTGTGTGTGTCAGCTACTTGGGCTGGGACATGAAGCACTGGTTAGACAGAGAGGGTGCTAGAGGTTTTAGCTTGACCACTAGGTTAAGATCTGGGTCCTATAGCTGTGCCAGGGGGAGTCTTATCAGGGATCTGGAGAGGAAGGGAGAAACCAGCCCCAGACTGACTGTGATCTCTGTGTGCTCTTAAGGGAAATTGTACTTTACTGTGGGTGTATTTGTTATCCTTCCCTATGTGAATGCCCCTCATTGGTGTCAGCAGTGAGGATTGAGGCTCCTTGATTTCTGGGCCAGTGCATGGGCATCACAACATGTAACACTTTTACTTTTATGTTAGAATTTATGCAAGCCAATATTTAAATTCTGAGGAATTTGGTATGGTTGAGAGGTATGATAGGCACTGGAACAGGCTCTCACTGGAAGTGAGAATAGCTAAGTGTCCTAAATGTTTTAAGAAAAACTGGATAAATAGGTGGGTGAACAATGTTATAGTTATAATTGTGTGGAATCAATGCTAATAATTGGCCACTTGAAATGAACTTTGGTTTTAGAAGTTATGAAACTCTGTATCCAAGCATCAGAATAATGCATTCAGTAGCCCAGACACATGACCTATGATGTTTCATGCCTGAAGATGAGCAATGCTGAAATTCATCCCAGTAAAGGTTTCAGAGTTGCATATGGGGGACAATGCACAAGGTTTCTAGGGAGTAGTCAGCTTGCAAAACAGAAGACGTGTTTGTGGGAAGGATATTGGCTACATGCATAGAATGTGTGTATATGTCAGCATGCAGTGTGCACACTGTGCTAGCACTTACCCACAACATGGCCTGAGATAAATTACCATGCTGGAAACATGCATACAGGCCCAACTGAAGCCAAATGTGAGAATCATGGGAGCTACCAGGATGCCACTCACACTGGAAATGATCATTTGTGTATCACAGATTATCTTAGAGATGAGGGAATGGCAGTCTTCCTATTGATGTTTCTCTGGTACTGTGGGTGAGTGGGAGCCATTATAGCCACATGAATGCATTTTATGATATCCTGTACCTCAGGGAATAGGTGATGCTGTAAAAGCCACTCTTAGTGGTGGCTTGCTTCTCTTAAGTAGTAGGGAACCATATGTGCTTATCAAAATGTAGTTGCATAAAGCAGAAGAACATGATAAGTACCTGTAAATCAGAAGCCTGGTAAATACTCATTGTGCCCCACACCGCTGTGGTTGCCAAAAGGTCTTTGTAGGTAAGATAGTAAGGAATTACACATTATCTTCGTATCCATACATAAAGGAAGATAATTCATTCCATGAGATTCAGCATGTGGGTAAAGTACATTGAGCAAGCTGTGACTAATGTCCCACTCTAGTCTGCAGTGATCCACTATCTGGTCATCAAAGCTGGAATGATAGGTAAGATACTGCCATTAATACTTGTGGGGATGTGCAACCTGATCAATAATGATGGCTAAGACATTACCACACTACTCAACACAAACTGCTGCAGCTGCAAACATGTCTGCTAGTGGCAGCTCTCTTAATTTTTACATGCTTTTTCTTATATTTTGGCATGCAAACAAGCTCCACATTTGCCTCTGTGCTCACATCATATGAATTACAACTTTTTTACTGATTTATTTACATGCAGTTATACAGTCATTTTCCAGTCCATTGTCATTTACACGTGTTTATGCTTTCTTTTGTCTGCTCTGCATACTTTGCTTT
The DNA here is from genome assembly GCF_019279795.1 of Protopterus annectens. Taxonomy (NCBI): domain Eukaryota; kingdom Metazoa; phylum Chordata; order Ceratodontiformes; family Protopteridae; genus Protopterus; species Protopterus annectens. The sequence continues at coordinate 27,380,944 of NC_056751.1, read as the reverse complement.
GCATAGTAATGTACAAGCTATTGTATTGCTGGGCAGCTATAGTCTAAGAACTGGAAAAAAAAACTGCATGTTGCTTAGAACTATGCAAAAGGCCCATGAATACTATGCACTTTGTCTTTAAATTATAGTCTTAGAGTTAACTTGCTAGTCTAAGAAATAAAAATAAGCCACATTACCAGAAATGTAAAACTGTGTGACAAATGGATGTTATAAATTATAGTGAGTTTAAAGTTTTATAACCCTAGGAGACTGGACCCCAAGCTCTGCTTAATGGATTAAAGATGATCACAGTATTTGCACTTTGCTTAGCTTTCTTCATTCAAAAGGCATAATATGTGAGCAAAAGGGCAGTCGTAGGAGTGCATGGACAACATAAACAAAATTCTCATTATCTTGGCATAGATAAAACTGGGTGTAGTCCATATGAAATATAGGAAAGCTATAATGGACCATGTTTTTTTAGTGTTGGAAATGTTTCCATGATATTCCACTGCAAGGTGAAACAGTGCTATTAAACAAGTAATACAACCCAACCCAATAAGTATGCTCATTAGGGCAAGCTTATTTCCCCAGCAAGTGTTTCAATGAGCAGCACCAGTATCTATGATTTTCCCTTGGAAGTGTTTCAGTCAGCAGCACTAGAATCACTGGAGTTTCCCTTGGAAGTGTTTCAGCCAGCATTTTCCCTAGGAAGTGTTTTAGTCAGCAGCATCAGAATCACTGGAGTTTCCCCTGGAAGTATTACAGTCAGCATTTCCCTAAGAAGTGTAAGAATTGTTTCAGTCAGCAGCACAGGTATCACTGGATTTTTCTTAGGAAGTGTTTCAGTCAGCAGCACCAGTCACTGGATTTCCCCTAGGAAGTGTTTCAGTCAGCATTTTTCCCTAGGAAGAGTATAAGTCAGCAACATCAGTATCACTTGATTTTCCCTTGGAAGTGTTTCAGGCAGCAGCACCAATATCACCAGATTTTCCCTTGGAAGTGTTTCAGTCAGCATTTTTTTCCCCTAGGAAGTGTTTCAGTCAGCAGCACCAGTATCATTGGATTTTCCATAGAAAGTGTTTCAGTCAGCATTTTCCCCAGAAGAGTTTAAGTCAACAGTATCGATATCATTGGTTTTGTTGCTGCTTTTTTTTCTCTTGCATAATATATGAGACATGTACCTTGTGATGAAAAGCGCATCACTGCATCTTCTGCTACCAGTACATAAACATAACTTTTATTAAAGGTAATAAAGCCTCATGCTACTAACTTCCATAAAATTACAATATCTTGGCATGAACTACTACTACTACTACTGCTGTCCGGGCTTTAAACATGCATCTTCTCCCTTTCCCTGCAGATTATATCATTTGGCAGTTGGATAAACAGGGATCTTGTACCTTTCCCTGCAGATAATGTCATTTGGCAATTAGAAACACTGTTATCCAGGACAGCACAGCCTTTGATTTATTTTGCTATCTGAAAGTAAATCCTTGCAGGTGCTAATTGTACTCAAATTTGGACTAATGTACAATAAAAACATATTGATAGGAACATCACCCTCTATGACAAAAAGATAGAAAGTGAAAACACACATCCATCTACAAATGTGGGGATAAACAGAAGCTAAAGGACCATCACAAATTTTACATTCTGACACCTGATGATACTCATTGACAAAAATAATAATTTTAAGGCTCAGTACTTCAGCTGGAATTCTTCAGTCATTTAGCCCAGAATTATTGCAGATTATAGCCTGCCCTCCCTCGTCCCCAATTTGATCCAGAAAAGCAGATTTGTTAGCTAAAATACATGACTTCCATAACAAACTGCCCATATCAGTTTCTTCCAAAGATAGGTTTATAGATTAGTACTAAGCTAACTCTCCTTGTCATTTTAAGCTTAGCCAATCACCTCATGGAAGGATCAAACCTTGTGTGTGTAAGGTAAACACCTTAACCATTATGCCAGTCTCCAAGCCTTTATGCCAACCTCCCAGCCCATTTATCTTTTTCTAATAATTCCCAGGGGATTTCCTATCTAACTATGTCAATGTCTTTACTGGAAAATCTCATTCACACTCTGCAATCGACTGCTGTGAGGAAAGGGTTAGTTTGTTTTCCTTTACACTTCTTTCTTGTAATTTGTATCACTTTATTGCTTTCTTCTATTTTTTATATTGTGATTACATTGTATTTTAATTGTATTCTGCTTTCTATTGCGTATTTAAACTAGTGCACGGAAATTAAGAGCAACGCACTTAAGGTTAATTATCTGTCAACTGAAGGAGGAGCTAGGAGCTAAACTTTGTATATGGGTAAAATAAAACATTTCAAGGCTTTAATGTTTGGAAAAGCTCACTCAGACTGCTGTGAGGAAAAGGTTAGTTTTCTTTATATTGCTTTGTTGTAATTTGCATTGCTTTATTGCTTTCTTCTATTTTGTATATTGTGGTTTATTTTCATTAAACTGTGTTTTAATTGTATTCTGTTTTCTATTGCACATTTAAGCAAGTAAAGAAACCAGAGCTGTCTCTCTTGTGAGTCACACAGAAATTAAGACAGGTCACTCAAGGTTAATTGCCTGTGAACTGAGGGAGGAGCTAGGGACTAAACCTTGTATTTAAGAGGTAAAATAAAACATTTCAAGGCTTTACTGGAAAAGCTCACTCAGATTCTACCATAGACTGCTGTGAGGAAAAAGTTACTTTGTTTTCCTTTATATTGCTTTCTTGTAATTTGCATAGCTTTATTGCTTTCTTCTGTTTTGTATATTGTGCTGTATTTTTATTACACTATTCTAATTGTATTCTGTTTTCTATTGCATGTCTCTGTAGTTGCTTGTCCCTTGTGCTGAATGTATTCCCACTCATCTTTTATTGGCTATTTTCAATAAGCAAAAAAATGATTATTTTGTAAAGTCGCTCCCTCTTCAGCTACTTAAATTAATTAGCCCTCCCGCTGTATTCTGTAGAGACAGAATATTAAGTGCCCCTCCCCATCCAATCTAGTTTGCCCATTTAAAATTAGTGGTGCTCTCCTTAGAATGCTAAAGCTTGAGTTATCCCCTCTTTCATATCTAAGTGCTTAGTGCACACTGCAACTCGTAGGATATTAATCCATTTGTAACATCTGATCCAATAACCACAAATTATTGAAGAACCCACATTCTGCCTCTCAGTAGTCATCTCAGGATTAATAATATTGCTTTGCTCTTGTGAGAGAAGAATTTTAGGGACATTATGTCCTGGAGACTGCTGATCACCAGAAAGCCTGATAACTGATTAAATGGTTCCATCTTAGAATTTATTCTACTGTTTTGCTTCTAGTGTGAGAAACAGAGAGCATTGATTTCTGACTATCTCTAACTGGGCAGTCAGTGTCTGTGTGGGACCTTCCTGATTAGTCTGGTTGCTATTCAAGGCATATACCAGGAAAAGACTACAGTAAGCCTACAGACCACTGTATCATCTGGGACAAGACTGTTGCTCTCCAAAGAGCTTGTAGCTTGCTTCTCATCTTGGGATTAGTGCTACAGTTTTAATTCTGGTGAGATAAGAAGCAAAGGGGCATTGTATCTGAACAGCTTGAAGCTGTGGTGAGACCAGCACTAGTAGTAGACTGGTGGTAGATAATTAGGTGAATCCTTACTAGTCATCATTCTTGACAAAGCTAATTCTTTCTTTTCAGTTAGTACTGCTTGATTAGCTACTGTCTAACCTAACTTCAGAATATCTTCCTAAATACTTCATCCATAAATCATCAGGATCTGCTATAGTAGTTTCTGCCCAGAGTGGTTGGCGGTAGCCTGTATGGATGCAGGCATCTTGAGATGATATTATTTTTTGTAAAAGCTCTCTTGAAATTTAATTAATACTTCTCTGTAGTCCGGGCAACTAGTTTGCACAGTACAAGCACTATTCCTGGAGTTGCAAACCAGATAGTCCTAACTTTACTCTGGGTTCTCACCACAACCATCTAATCAATAGAAAGAGCCTGCTACCATGGATATGAACTTTCCCACAATCTCCATTACCAGCTTGGTGGATAAGGGCATCCTGAGGCAATGTGGAAATTGCCTCATGTTTAACAAAAAACAGCTAATTATCAAACTGATAAGGTATGAGAGAGATGTATTTGCACAATGTCACTTCAGGCAAAACTCTCACATACATGCACTCCTAATGCCAATCAGGTTGTCAGTAGTACACACACTGCAGCCATCACATGCAGCATGGAGCAGACACACAGACTCACATATGCTGAGGCATTTAAATGTAACCTTTCTAAACCCCCAAACATCTCCTAGATGAAGCACATATAACAAAAGCCCTCAGCAGTCCCAAATGCACTCTTTCTAAACAACATCCACATCAACACATACAGCCACATCCCATGGAACCTCAACTTCTAAGCTCATAACCAAGCCACCATACAGCGCAACATTGTTGTCTTTGGAGAGTCTATTGTGAGACACACTGATGTCCTTCTCACCAGGCTACGTAAGGAGAAAGTCATGGTCAGTTGCTTACCAGGGGCCAGGATTCACCATATTATACAGACACTCAAGTCGTTTGACCACAAATCCCAATATGACTCAGTCATAGCACATTGGGTGTAAATGACATGAGACATACGTTTCTTGACTATATGAAGAGATATGTTATGGAGCTCTCAGAATATGTGTGCAAGCTGGGATGAGCCTATCATTGAGCAGCACAGGCTGGGATGAGCCTATCATTGAGCAGCATTCTACCTTCTCTAAAGATGATGTAAAAATATGGACAGAAGATGACTGACTTTAATAATTGTCTTAGTTTCTGGTGTCATATTAAGAGAGGTACTATATTTGTCAGCATGGAAGGAGATGGCCAACAGACCATGTTGCTTTGCCAGAGATGGTCTGCACTTCTGTCTCCTCTAGGCTTTCAAATAATAGCTAAAGCATTGCCTCCCACACAGTGCATTTTTTAAACTATGTCAAAATTAAAATGCTAATGACATAGCAAATAAAAATTGAGAAAATCTGAAGGTGCTACTGCTCAGTTCTAGAAGTGTAAAAATAAGCTCCACTCCCTACAAGCTCTCCTCACCCTAGAGAATGCTGACATCTGCGAATCACTGAGACATGGTTTAAAGCCGCGGAAAGCACACCTGCAGTGCAAGGCTGAAATATCTTCCACACATTTAGATCAGCTACTGCACAGCCAGGAACTAAAGGTGGAGAAGTTTTGATTTACATCAAAAATAAATATGCCTCATGGCTGATCAAACAGGATGATGTACTTGAGCTTCTCCATGTTCAAATCACTACAGGCAAAATCCTATACCACTTCCTTGCAAGCTATAGGTCCCTCTCTAAGACCCAGAAAACCAATAAGCTTACTAGAAACTCTCACCTTCCAATCAGATACCAATTACCTCAGTATTAACTGAGAATGATATATGACACCAAATGTGCAAACACAGAGATTCCTGAATTTTGTAAACACAAACTTCCTGGACCACATTGTCAATATGCTAACCAGGGGTGCAACCATACTGGATCTGGTCCTCATTAAAAAGGAGAGTGCTGCATAACCCCTAGTGTAAAGTCATCTTTGCTGAGGTCAGACAATGAAATAGTGTACTTTAAAGTAAAAAATAAAACCTGGAACCCAGGCTAACACTGGAATGTTTAGGAAATACTCTATATGACTAACTTCATTCTATTGAGTGATAACCTTGGTAATATTTCAAGCCTCCCTAAACCCTAATAACACTGTTGTCTATGCAGAACTGTTTACAGAAACCCTATTCAAGCATGTTAATAGCTGCACTGAATCAGCTGAACCCACCAGGAATAATTACAGAGCTAACTCAAAAAACAAGCCACCCTGGTAGAATCACAAAATCAATAGGCTGAATAACAGAAGGAAGAAAATCATGGTATAAAGTAGGAGGTGTAGCACTTGTCAGAATAAAAGCACTCTCATCAAGCTAAACAAACAACTCAGAGGACAGATAAAGTGTACCAAAGCCAAATATGAAATAAATGTGTCCTCCCAGGCCAAGGACAACCACAAGGCATTCTTCAGCTATGTCTGCAACTACAATGGCAATACTCAATTGTGTGCAGAACTCATTTTTAATGAAACCACCTATACTGGCCAGAAGATATACCAAACAAAATGGCAGACAAATTCAGCTGTAAATTTACCCATCACCCCCAGCCTCCCCTCAGGAAATACCATCAAATGTAATGTCCCCTATTATCACTATCAATGCTCTCTCTAAGCCCAAGAACACCACATCAGTGAGCCCCTACAATATCTTAGGATGCCTACCAAATAACATAAAACATGACCTATGAAGCTGTCTTGAATCGCTGTTTAACCATAGCCTTCAAATAGGTTTTGTGTCTCATGAATGGAGAATATCAATCATCATCCCTCTGCACAAAGGTAGGCCATCTACAGATCCTGGAAACTACACACCCATAAGTCTCATATGCAAAACCATGGAAAGAATTACTATGAAGATGATCAATAATAAAATAGGAAACCCCCAGATGCTGGATCCAACCCAGTATGGTTTTGTCAAGAGCAGGTCATGCCTACTCAATCTGGTGGTCACCAAAGCTATGGACATGGGCACACTACCTACCTTGACCTGGTCAAGGCATTTAACACAATACCTCACTCGGACATTGTTGACAAACACATGAGTTTAGGTATAAACCCTTATGTCACCCAATGGATAGCCAGCTGGTTCACAGACAGGACCCAGGAAGTTAGAACTGGAGAGTCCACATTTGCAAAGAGAACAGTCATTAGTCACATCCCTCAAGGATTGGTCCTGGGACTGGTCCTTTTTGGAATCTACTTCTCTGAAGTCAAGGCCAATGTCAAGGGCCTCTGGCTGACCAAGTTTACAAATGACTTGCAAATTAGAAGCAGTCATAGAATCCTCCACTGACACTACAAATAACTAGTAACCTCCACTTATACAGACAAATAACTGCTGTCAGAGCCATGGACTAAAACTAAATGCCAAGAAATACATAACAGCACCCTTTTGGAAGTCAGCCACCACTGGTAACTATCAAATTGACAACACACTCTTTAGAGTCAACCCAGAAGTCAGGAACTTGAGGACACATGTGGACAGTAATCTAGCCCTTGACCATCATGTGTCTATCATAGTGAGGAAATCATTCCATGCTGTGCAACTTATAAACAAAGGCATGGCATCTATTTCCATGAATGACATTGTTCCACTGTATCCTGCATTCGTCAAACCTGTCATTGTGTACAATGCCCCCTTTGGTAAGTACCTAACCAGGCACATCCAACAAATGGAATGTCTACAGAAGTTCATCTCTAAACGAATATAGGGCAGAAGTAACATGTCCTGTGCAGACTGCCTCAGAGCCCAAGCCCTGTATTCTGTTTCCTACAGGATGTTGAGCGGCAATCTCTGTCTGACACACAAGGCATCATCAGACACCATTTTGATGGACCTCCTGCTTATCTGCAAAACAAAGAGCACCAGCATTATTCATTCTTTAAGAATTAAATCTTACTTTGATATAAATAGGATCTACTGGACAGACAGGTATATATCCCGCAGACTACATCTTCTTTGGAGCTGGCTCCCCATCCACATGAAGCAGAGTTCCTCCCTTACCAAATTCAAGTGCACCTTCAACAATTGGATGGGGAACAGGAAATTCATCCCTGGTTTGGCACCTATATATGTAATGGACAAAGGCAGCCTATAAATGGTTCACCTCCCTGGCCCCTGGTTATAAATGTTTCATCTCCAAAGCCCCTGCTTACAGTTACATGGGTACCAGAACTTGTCAGAGATTTACAAGCAGTTAAAATGTTTTTAGTCCCTTTAGTCTTATACACAGGTCAGGCATATTTTTATCAACCAGAGGAGAGGGTGTGGATAGCAATTAATAGAGAGCTGGAGGGCTTTATCTGGGAGGGGAAGACAGCAAGAGACAAGTGGGATAAGCTGATTCTTCCACTAGAACAGGGAGGATTGGGTTTACCCAATATGAAGGGGCATTTCAGAGCTACACAATTAAGACTCCTATAGCATAAGCAGGAAAATATATTTCAAACTGGAAAGGGATGATGATGATGAAACAGGGAAGCTCAAGAAACAAGGAAAGACTGAGATTTTTATGCAGGTCTTTAATGAGAATAACAATAATCATATAGAATATTATATCCATAAAGTAGCAGAAAGCATTATAAGAACTAAGCCAACATGGGATTGGAGAAAGGAGATTCTGCTGATAGGGATGACTGCAATTAGGGATACAGACAATAGCCAAGAGGGGGCTAGAATTTATTGGAGAAAACTGGCAAATGAACCAAGGTATTGGGAGCAAATTACTAGAGAGCAAAAATGATAGAATGGAAAGACGCCAATAATTTATTTGGATTGCAGGTTACCGATTGCCTTCCTTATCAGGGATTGATATCAGAATATAGGCAAAGAGAAACAAATAGGGGGTCCTAAACGAAACAACAGCACCATTAGAGTTTTTAGTAGAATCTAGAACAGAAGTTGCCATAAAAATGGAATGATTAGTAGGGCATATAAAATATTGGAATGATTAGTAGGGCATATAAAATATTGCATGATAACTATAAGCATCGATCACAGGAGATTAGAAAGTACTGAGAAGAGAGATTGAATAACAATTCACAAAGAAACAATAGGAGGATATGTGTATGTCTCCCAAATATGCAAAGAAATCTAGAAGATTTAGAATTTTGCCTGGAAATGTTTGCATAGATATTTCTATACCCCAAGTAGACTCCAGATAATTTTTCCTCAGGCAGACATGAAATGTTGGAGGTGTGATGGGGAAGAAAGATGTAATTGGGAACATATTTTCTGTGAGTGCAGTGAATTGGCAAACTTTAAGGATTCCCTGAGGTGCTGAGCAGGCAGATTGGTCTGACAAGGGAGATGGTGCTCCAGGTTACTACTTTCATTATGTGTTCATTCCCTTCTTTTCTCTTTGGTTTTGCAAACCATTTACCCCCCCCCGCCCAATCTTTGAATGCCTCTTCCACTGTGCATTTTGCTGTCAAGCTGCACCTTCTAGCCTTTGCCCTTTGCCTCCACTCAATCTCCTTTACCTCATAAAGAGTTAGATTTACTGCCTTCCTGCCTGTAATTTCAGTGCTTCTGGACTAGGGTTCACCTTGCCCTTTTCCCATCTTTGTTTTGGCCCCATCCTTCTTGCTTTCACTTCTCCCTTATTGCTTCCTATCTGTTGTTTATTCATTTTAATAGCTCTCCTGTGTCATACTGCCTGTTTTATTTGCATTTGATCTTTCTTTTGTGACAGTTTAATGCATTCCATTTCATTTTGCTCTAATATGTTGTAGTCATACCTACTATTTGTGTTCCATAATTATTTCTTTCTCCATGATCCCCACTTTTCATTCAGGTATCACAACACTTTTGCCCACTGCTTTAAACAGAACGCTTACTTTAAATGAAAATATAAACATTGTAAAATATGGTGTATCATAAGAAAAACATTTTGAAGTAATCTGCCTGTTTCTGCCCTTCCCTCAGAATTAGTCTGCAAGTTTCAACCTGTAAACCATTTTGCTTTTATACATGCATATTATTACTGCTGGAGTACAGTGCATTAAAAACGTACCTTTGAATAATGCGCCGTGTTCATAAATCACACTGTTACTTTTCAATCTCATTTAGTCCATTTTGTCTGCAACTTTAGTCTCTCAGTTATTTTGACATGCAGTCATGATCCAATGCCTTCACGTTATAGAATTTACTGAGTACATCTACTTATTTTTACTTGCATTGTCTCTCACTTCTCCTCTCATCTCTCCCTGTATGACCAGGCTGTCCAGTTTGTGATGGCTTCTCTCCCTTCAGCCTCTGCCTCTGGTCCAATGTTCCTACCACTGCTCCATTTCACTTTTCTTCCCTCTTTCGTTCACTAGTCCAGCTTGCTCAGGCCCTCCAGTGTCCAGCACTGGGCATCAGAATCTTCTGAGGTATCATTTGCTGTGCCTCCTGTTTGACAGTATTTTCTTCTTCTTTCTTGTGTCTCTATCCCTGCTTCTGCTGTGATCGCTACCAGACTCTTCCCTTCTGCTGCATTTCTGCTTTAACTGCTTTTTTATTGCTGTAGTCATGGAGTCAACATGTTGATCTTGTTAGATTGGAAGAGCAGCTTTACTTTGTTTTACTTTTCTTTAGTTTGATGGGACACACGAAATATTGCAAAGACAGTGGATGGACACAGACATACAAAGGGTGGACAAGTGGTGATGGTGATGGGGATATTCAAGCAGTGAGCAAGCAATGAGATATAGCAAGAAGCGAAAGCACTAGAATGGAGATAGAGTAGGGTCCTGCTATTTTTGGATGACAGGCCAACCCAGAGAGCAACAAATCCAGGAATCACTCATCTGGGTTGCTGAAGTTATGGACTGGTTGCTTCCCTGGTCACCTGAACAAGTCTCACCAGAAGGTGTCCCACTATACCAATTTTGGTCTCCAGTTGCCAATTTACCTAAGCATCCACCAGCATCCACTACTGTTGTTTTGACGTAAGAGCATACTTCTTCAGACCACTTCCAAAAGAGCAGCTTTTGACCCCCTACTGAGAATTTGCCATGGGGGTATCAGTGACCTCCAAGTCATCTCCAAGAAGGGAACCATTGCTCCCTTGCTGAGAGACAGACCTGTCAGCTACTTGTGACACAGTGCCAGAGGCACTGGTCAGTGCATATTGAGGTGGGCATGGCCTCACCTCATCCTCTTCCACAACTGGAACTGCATAAGGATGACATGATAGAGATATTAACAAGACCTCTTATCACATTATGGCTAACAATAGGACCCCCCCATACCACTCAATCTGTAACTCCTATCTAACTAGTCTGGAGTCCTTAATCATTAAGCCAAACACCATTCTCTGTGAGGATTTCAACTAACCCCTCCATTAATTGGGATACATATACATTCTCTAACGTGTGTCTAGAGGTTTCTGGACTTCATCAGTATAAATTCTCCAGACAATTTAGCCCACATAACAACAAAGGGAAGTAAAATCCTGGACTTGGTCCTCTCCAATATGGGAAAGCTCTGCTCCCTACCAGTCGTAACTACCTTCCTGGTCATACTGGACCATAAATTAGTCACATTCATCTTAAAACTTAAGCAGGAGACATTCTCCAATACCTTGGTATTCAGAAATTATGACAAGGCTAATCTACTGAAACCAAATGATGACCTAGCTAAATTCAACACCACCTTTCAACTCGATGATGCCACTGCTTATACAACTCCTTTAATGGCAAATTATTCGCACATGTAAATAGCTGCATAGATGCATCTGCCCCCTCCAATGTAAATATATTGCCAGATTGAAAAATAAACCCATGTTGGAACTCAAATATAAACAGGCTCTACAACAAAAGAAAAAAAATCATTGCATGTAAAATTCAACATGACTCTCAAGATAAAAAAACAGGAAACCCAGAACCCTGATCAAATCAACTAAAGCCAGATATAAGGTAAAAATAGACACCCAGGAAAAGTACAACCACAAAGCCATCTTTAACAATACTAGAAACCTTAGAAACCATGCCAAGCACTGTGCAGAGCTAATAGGAAATGATATCACATACTTGGATTCAGAGGACATAGCCCCCCCCCCACACACACACATATTTCCAGATCTCTTTCCTGCATCTGTACTCCTTCCTCAAATCTCCCATGAGCAAGTCCGCAAGGCACTATCCAATGCCAAGAGCACTACTTCTGTGGGGCAGTATAACATAACGTGCTGCTTACTGGTCAGCCTGAAACATGACCTATCAGATTCCCTATAGAGGCTATTCAGTGTCAGCCTCCAGACAACCTATGACCCAAACAAATGGAGGACAGCAATTGCCATCTCAAATCTCAGTTGTAACATAAATAGTACATGCTGGAGCAGCTAGATGATAGAATGGAAAGACGCCAATAATTTATTTGGATTGCAGGTTACAGATTGCCTTCCTTATCAGGGATTGATATCAGAGTATAGGCAAAGAGAAACAAATAGGGGATCTTAAATGAAAGTAGAATCTAGAACAGAAGTTGCCATAAAAATGGAATGATTAGTAGGGCATATAAAATATTGGAATGATTAGTAGGGCATATAAAATATTGCATGATAACTATAAGCATCGATCACAGGAGATTAGAAAGTATTGAGAAGAGATATTGAATAACAATTCACAAAGAAACAATAGGAGGATATGTGTATGTCTCCCAAATATGCAAAGAAATCTAGAAGATTTAGAATTTTGCCTGGAAATGTTTGCATAGATATTTCTATACCCCAAGTAGACTCCAGATAATTTTTTCTCAGGCAGACATGAAATGTTGGAGGTGTGATGGGGAAGAAAGATGTAATTGGGAACATATTTTCTGTGAGTGCAGTGAATTGGCAAACTTTAAGGATTCCCTGAGGTGCTGAGCAGGCAGATTGGTCTGACAAGGGAGATGGTGCTCCAGGTTACTACTTTCATTATGTGTTCATTCCCTTCTTTTCTCTTTGGTTTTGCAAACCATTTACCCCCCCCCCACCCCCAATCTTTGAATGCCTCTTCCACTGTGCATTTTGCTGTCAAGCTGCACCTTCTAGCCTTTGCCCTTTGCCTCCACTCAATCTCCTTTACCTCATAAAGAGTTAGATTTACTGCCTTCCTGCCTGTAATTTCAGTGCTTCTGGACTAGGGTTCACCTTGCCCTTTTCCCATCTTTGTTTTGGCCCCATCCTTCTTGCTTTCACTTCTCCCTTATTGCTTCCTATCTGTTGTTTAGTCATTTTAATAGCTCTCCTGTGTCATACTGCTTGTTTTATTTGCATTTGATCTTTCTTTTGTGACAGTTTAATGCATTCCATTTTATTCTGCTCTAATATGTTGTAGTCATACCTACGATTTGTGTTCCATAATTATTTCTTTCTCCATGATCCCCACTTTTCATTCAGGTATCACAACACTTTTGCCCACTGCTTTAAACAGAAAGCTTACTTTAAATGAAAATATAAACATTGTAAAATATGGTGTATCATAAGAAAAACATTTTGAAGTAATCTGCCTGTTTCTGCCCTTCCCTCAGAATTAGTCTGCAAGTTTCAACCTTTAAACCATTTTGCTTTTATGCATGCATATTATTACTGCTGGAGCACAGTGCATTAAAAACATACCTTTGAATAATGCGCCATGTTCATAAATCACACTGTTACTTTACAATTTCATTTAGTCCATTTTGTCTGCAACTTTAGTCTCTCAGTTATTTTGACATGCAGTCATGATCCAATGCCTTCACGTTACAGAATTTACTGAGTACATCTACTTATTTTTACTTGCATTGTCTCTCACTTCTCCTCTCATCTCTCCCTGTATGACCAGGCTGTCCAGTTTGTGATGGCTTCTCTCTCTTCAGCCTCTGCCTCTGGTCCAATGTTCCTACCACTGCTCCATTTCACTTTTCTTACCTCTTTCGTTCACTAGTCCAGCTTGCTCAGGCCCTCCAGTGTCCAGCACTGGGCATCAGAATCTCCTGAGGTATCATTTGCTGTGCCTCCTCTTTGACAGTATTTTCTTCTTCTTTCTTGTATCTCTATCCCTGCTTCTGCTGTGATCGCTACCAGACTCTTCCCTTCTGCCGCATTTCTGCTTTAACTGTTTTTTTATTGCTGTAGTCATGGAGTCAACATGTTGATCTTGTTAGATTGGAAGAGCAGCTTTACTTTGTTTTACTTTTCTTTAGTTTGATGGGACACATGAAACGTTGCAAAGACAGTGGATGGACACAGACATACAAAGGGTGGACAAGTGGTGATGGTGATGGGGATAGTCAAGCAGTGAGCAAGCAATGAGATATAGCAAGAAGCGAAAGCACTAGAATTGAGATAGAGTAGGGTCCTGCTATTTTTGGATGACAGGCCAACCCAGAGAGCAACAAATCCAGGAATCACTCATCTGGGTTGCTGAAGTTATGGACTGGTTGCTTCCCTGGTCACCTGAACAAGTCTCACCAGAAGGTGTTCCACTATACCAATTTTGGTCTCCAGTTGCCAATTTACCTAAGCATCCACCAGTATCCACTACTGTTGTTTTGACGCAAGAGCATACTTCTTCAGGCCACTTCCAAAAGAGCAGCTTTTGACCCCCTACTGAGAATTTGCCATGGGGGTATCAGTGACCTCCAAGTCATCTCCAAGAAGGGAACCATTGCTCCCTTGCTGAGAGACAGACCTGTCAGCTACTTGTGACACAGTGCCTATTGAGGTGGGCATGGCCTCACCTCATCTCTTCCACAACTGGACCTGCATAAGGATGACATGATAGAGATATTAACAAGACCTCTTATCACATTATGGCTAACAATAGGACCCCCCACACCACTCAATCTGTAACTCCTATCTAACTAGTCTGGAGTCCTTAATAGTTAAGTCAAACCCCATTCTCTGTGAGGACTTCAACTAACCCCTCCATTAATTGGGATACATATACATTCTCTAATGTGTGTCTAGAGGTTTATGGACTTCATCAGTATAAATTCTCCAGACAATTTAGCCCACATAACAACAAAGGGAAGTAAAATCCTGGACTTGGTCCTCTCCAATATGGGAAAGCTCTGCTCCCTACCAGTCGTAACTACCTTCCTGGTCATACTGGACCATAAATTAGTCACATTCATATTTAAACTTAAGCTGGAGACATTCTCCAATACCTTGGTATTCAGAAATTATGACAAGGCTAATCTACTGAAACCAAATGATGACCTGGCTAAATTCAACACCACCTTTCAACTTGATGATGCCACTGCTTATAGAACTCCTTTAATGGCAAATTATTTGCACATGTAAATAGCTGCATAGATGCATCTGCCCCCTCCAATGTAAATATATTGCCAGATTGAAAAATAAACCCATGTTGGAACTCAAATATAAACAGGCTCTACAACAAAAGAAAAAAAAATCATTGCATGTAAAATTCAACATGACTCTCAAGATAAAAAAACAGGAAACCCAGAACCCTGATCAAATCAACTAAAGCCAGATATGAGGTAAAAATAGACACCCAGGAAAAGTACAACCACAAAGCCTTCTTTAACAATACTAGAAACCTTAGAAACCATGCCAAGCACTGTGCAGAGCTAATAGGAAATGATATCACATACTTGGATTCAGAGGACATAGCCCCCCCCCCCCACACACACACACACACACATTTCCAGATCTCTTTCCTGCATCTGTACTCCTTCTCCTTCCTCAAATCTCCCATGAACAAGTCCGCAAGGCACTATCCAATACCAAGAGTACTACTTCTGTGGGGTAGTATAACATAACGTGCTGCTTACTGGTCAGCCTGAAACATGACCTATCAGATTCCCTATAGAGGCTATTCAGTGTCAGCCTCCAGACAACCTATGACCCAAACAAATGGAGGACAGCAACTGCCATCTCAAATCTCAGTTGTAACATAAATAGTACATGGTACAAAGAGCAGCAGAATAGCCAATAACAAGTCCACCTGTCCACAGTAAAAAGCTTTAATCCATCCAACAAGCAAAAACAGACTTAAAACAGAAGTGATAAGCGCTTTCGTCACTAGGACTTCAACAGATCTAGTGATACTACATACAAAAGGCTTTAAATACATATAGTACACATCATGTGACTGCCAATTAATTAACATTTTTTAAAAAATTTTATATATGTACTTAAAAATTGTATTTGTGTTAAAACTATAAAGCTGTGATACTAATATATGTCCATATTAAAACACATATAAACACATTAAAAAACACATAAAAAATACATAAAAAGGTACTAATAAAATAATACCCTTTCCTACCCAATATTCTAATTGTGGGTTACAAAGTTCCAGCCCTAAATTTCAGCTCAGATTTAATACTGATGTTTTCATTGAGCCCTGGATGTAAAATGGAATTTAATTTAAATTGCAATTTTGATTCTGCCCTCAACAATAAATTCTTCCAATCACCCCCTCTTACATTTTTGGGCACAATCTCCAAAATAGCAAACCTAAAATTATGGTTGGGGTGTGCCTTAATGTGTTTACTTAAAGCGTTTCTGTCATCATTCTTACTTATACAATACAGGTGTTCGCTGAGGCTTTCGTTCCCTTTCTAAAAGTTGTTTAAACGAGCACTGGTGTGTTTCAGGGCAATATTGGACATGTTAGTGGCAATCCATCTGATTGTTTAACTGCTGACGTATTATGTGACTTTATGACTTCCGATTCTGGTTTTCCAGCATTTGTCGGTTCGATTGAGCAGAGGTACAATGTGACTGACCGAATTGACTGTTATACCTCCTTCAATTTTGATGTTGCAGCTTCTAATTTTGGCGAAACGGCTGTTTGTAGCAATTACGAATTTAACAGGTTACCAGTCTTTAAAAATGACAATGGTAGGGATGTTTTTCGTCCTTTTTTCAGTATGACTGATATTTGTGATTATACCAACTATGTTACGGCTTCTATGCCTAACAATGAGAACCACTTGGACTTCAGTATTTGTGTGGCTGACAATTTGATACCTTCGACGCCAAGTATTTTATATGGCGATTCATCTAATGAACACATTGAGACAAAACCTAATAATTCAGCATGTTTTTGTAGGGTTCCTTCTAATGTTACAACTTTTAGTGATGATTATCATTTTTTATTCAACTTGGATAGCCAAAATTTAAGTGTTGGTGAAAATAAGGTTACAACTAATGCAGGCAACATTGATTTAACCTCGGACATGTTTTTTCAGCCTTCCCCATTTAGTGGTGAAGGTTTGCATTCACCGGTTAGTGGTATATTGGATCAATCGCAAACATTAGCGGTGGATAATAATAAAATGTGTGTTTTTTACTTGGGTAATAATACTAACATCAATCAGCCCTGTGACTATGTAGAAAATTTGGTTAGTTTGCCTACAGGTTGTTCTTCCAGTCCTAACAATTTTGACAATGGGTGTACAGAACGTGACTCTTTATTAGATATCAGTTTTTATTCAGTTTCTTCTGTTGTGGGCCCACCCAGTACGAATACAGAATTACAGTCCAATAATATTAATGGTGAGAATGTGGTTACTACTGACGGGCTGTCTTGTAATTACAACTATGAGGATGACGAAGGTCTTGATAACCTTATTCAAATAGGTGGCGATTTATTAAAAGCCATACATTTGGGTGGGCTAAGTAATCCGTCAATTATAGCTAATGTGTATGGTGATTTCAAAATATATAATTATTCTAGCAAAACAATTCATGAATGGCATGTTAATTTACTAGCTAAAGGGTTAACCTTTGTACCTTTAGCAAGGGGTTCTTTAAGTGATATTCTAGTTGATTTAAAATTACTAGTGAGAAAGATGAATTTGAAATTGTTGTTCAAGGGTGAAAATGTTAACCAGGCAACTCAGGTGCTAAAAAAGCCAAGTAAATTTGTGCCACCCAGTAATAATGTAATTGGCTGCTTTGAAAAGATTTGTGAAGGCGAAATTAGGGACCATTTTGCACAGGCCCGGTGGTCAACTAGTAAACAGGCCTTTGATAGAATGGACAATCTAACTAGGGATGAACGTTTGTTATTAAATGATTTAATAACTGACAGTACTATCAGATTTATGAAACCCGATAAAGGTAATGGTTTAGTAGTTGTTGATCGGGTCGATTACGTGGACAATATGTTGGCCTTGCTGGTTTCTGACACATATGAAGAGTGTAGTGTTAACCAACTAAATATTGCTTATAGTAAGATTAACTTGTTTATTGAGGATTTATTAATGCAAGGGCATATTAATGAATTGGAACACTCTTACTTGTGTAATAACTATCCGCGGGTTAGCAGCATCTTCGGAATCCCCAAAATACATAAGGGGTTAGACAATTTAGCCTTTAGGCCCATTGTTGACGGAAAACGCAGTAAAACCTGCTTCATAAGTAAATTCTTAGACCACGAGATGCAAAAGGGTTTAAAGAAATTTGAATACATCACCAGGGACTCTTGGTCCTTTTTGGAGAAGTTGAAAGTCATTCAGATTAGTAACAACACTACATTGATTACAGTTGACGTAGTTAACCTTTTTACAGTTATCCCTACAGCCATTGGCTTGGACTGGTTGGAACGACAGCTATTTAAAACTGGCTTGTATGACCAGGATAGAATTAATTTACTGGTTGGCCTGATGGAAATTGTACTTAACAACAATTTCATTTACTTTGAGGGGTTGTATTACAAGCAGGTGACCGGTGTCGCTATGGGGGCAGCTTGCGCTCCTGCTTATGCCAATTATATCATGGCATATTGGGAGCAGGAATTTTAGTTTACCAGTCAATTTATGTCCCAAATCACCTTTTACACACGTTTCTTGGACAATTTGTTTATTGTCTGGGAAGGGGATTTCAATGAGGTAGACATTTTTATGGAGTACATAACAATTCTGTTGATTTTTTGAAGTTCACACATAATGTGAGTAAAACTGAAATTGATTATCTTGACGTCCATTTGAGTATTAGTCCTGTTGACAACACTTTGGTATCTACAATACATAGGAAGGCAACATTTTCTAATTCCTATTTGAGTTATTCAAGTAGCCACCCTGACCATCAAAAGAAAGCAATTGTAAAAGGGCAAATGGTCAGGGCAGCTAGAATGACTAGTATGGATGATTATTTCTTAAAGGAAATTGAATTCATTAAACAGATGTTCATTAGACATGGTTACCCGGAAACATTATGTACATGTATTGCTGAAGAAGTTACATCAAAAAGACTTAAAGGAGTTTATTGGGCTTTAATTAATGGTAAACCTATTGGTGAACGGATACGCTCAAATGCCAGTGCTTATGATTGTTTGAGATCAGGCAGAGATGTAACTGGAGGTGGGAACACTGAGTCCATAAGGGTCAGTAATGACAATTTGCTATTTTTTATTACTAACGAACCAGAAAGTCCAGGAAAACTGTAGAGAATGCCACCAAACACTCACAAATCGCTGGTTACAAGAGTAGATTGCATATAAATCCAAAAAACTTTGTAGTAATAAGGTAGTTATCTTCGGTTCCAATACCAAACAGAAAAAAGCCAGTAAAAAAGTCCAAGTTGCTTTAATTTAATAGACCACAGTGAAGTTACTACTTATTCCTTTGATGCTCCGTATATCAGGGAGATAGTTACTAACAATTGGAAGCTCTTAAGGCTTGACCAAATGGTTAGTGAAAAAGTGGGGGCACCTCCTAGATGTGTTTTTAGGAAGGGGTGCTCGTTTAAACAACTTTTAGAAAGGGAACGAAAGCCTCAGCCTGTATGTAACAGAAGTAAGGGTACTTTTAAATGTGGTAGGTTTAGTGTATGTCACTTAATTAATACCACTAATTCAGCATACAAAGTAGCTGGTGTTCCCATCAGGCTTGATGGCCACTATGATTGCTTTAGTAGGAATTTAGTTTATGTGGCCTTGTGTGGACAATGTCCGGCCTTTTACATTGGGAAGACAAGCAGAGCATTTAGGGATCGTATAATCGAGCACCAATCAGACATTAGATTAAGGAAGAAGACTAATGCTTTATATAAGCATATTGAGTTGAACACGGGTCATTCTTTTAAATTCAGTGTCATTCAGCAGATATTGGTTGATACCCAGGGTAGAGTGCTTGAAGTACACTTAGACATTTGTGAAATGAAATGGCAACTGAAATTGAATTCTCTAGTGTTCCCAGGCATTAATGACTGCATTAGTATTATGCCTATTTTGAAATTTAAGAATATTTTGGGATAGGTTATCAGTGCATGTACATACATTTCCAATTTTATATATACAATATTTACATATTGTTTACACCTTACTGCTTTATGACCACAGGTTTTCAGAGTATTGACTCAATAGTTTTTAATGGTTACTAACCTTTGGGTTAGTGTTTCTTTTATTTTGAAAGGAACTTTTATTTTGAAAGGATGTTTTACTTGCACTACTAATTTGATGATGTCATTTTTATGTGTCACATATAAAAAGGGAGTGTTTTTTATCATTTGTATTCTGAAGAAGTCTGATTAAAGACGAAACCTAGGTTAATTCGTGTGGTTTTTGGTGTCTGTTCTGGTTTTTTGCTTCCTGGAGTCAATTTGCTGCTGGTCTACCTTGTGAATTTCAGTATCTCACTCCTGAACATCTGCATAACCTGATGAAGCAGATTGAAGTAGAACTGCCTTTGATCACTGTGCTAATGACAGCACTGCTCACAGGAATAAGTAATACTAGTGGCATCAGTCACTATCTTGGCACATTCATGCCAGGTGTTCATCTCTCACAGTAGCCCATCATACTGGCCCAATAGGTGTTTCCCAAAGTTCCTCTGCATGAAGAACAAGAGAATCTTGTTCCCCCTGGCACACTATTCTGGATCCCTGCATTACAGAGTACCCAAAGTATATGTGGCCATTCATCCATGTCCACTAGAGGAGCATAATGGTAGCTCTGAGTATACAGATGCATATTTGTGATCATGTCAGTTAATGTAGAGCTGTAACATCACACTACTATATATCCCTAGCATTGCACTGTGGTGTTAGCACTGGATAAAACACTGCACTGTGGTGCTAACAATGGATAAAACACTGCACTGTGATGCTAACAATGGATCAAACACTGCACTGTGGTGCTAACAATGGACAGAACACTGCACTGTGGTGCTAATGATGGATAAAAGACTGAACTGTGGTGATAACAATGGATTGAACACTGCATGTTGGTACTAACAATGGATAGAACACTGCACTGTGGTGATAATGATGGATAAAATACTGCACTGTTGTACTAACGGTGGATAAAACACTGCACTGTGGTGCTAACAATGGATACTGTGGTGCAGCACACATACATATGTTGCATGTACAAGCATACTCTCATGGGCTAAATTATCACTGTGATATGCACGATTACCACCATCATGTGTAGGTGGTATAGTGCACTATGGCAGTTATTCAAAAACAGTGGCATTAAGCGGCATCACTGTCATAACTGTCATGTTTATTAACCCTTATTAGTGACATATAAAGTATTAATATCATTTTACATAGCACCATTCATTACTGTACAACTGGTAAATAAAGGAATTTCAGTAAAGATTCTGAAGACTTGTTCCTTTACAGAGTTAAGGAAGCATTCCTGTCTAGTAAAGTACCTCATCTAGAACAACAAACCTTGTAATGGGCTGAGGCAAATGCCAAGATATACATGAAACTGAGAACTCAGGACTCTGGCATGGTACACTTCATAGTCGGCCTGTGGCTGTTGGGGGATCAACTGTTTACAATGGAAAACATATGAAGAGCATGCTGCAGGAGGTCTAGGTTTCTAGGGTCATATGTTGAGGGATGGTTACAGTATGTATCTGGGGAGAAACTGAGCAGAGAAATAGCTGTAGCTGATAAAGAGGTACATAAAAGTCAAAAGTTGTGGCCCTTGCTACAGTAAAGTGTAGTTGATAAACAGGTGTGGAAAGTGGGGGATCTCTGTCTGGGACTACAGTCCACAAATGGGGTAAGCTTGAGTATAGCACTAACTTTGGCTGATTAACAGATGTATAGTGGGAGGGTTGTGCTTATGGGTATGGGTATCCCATAGCATACCAAACATGCCCACTGACTGATATGTTTTGCCCAGAAGTGTACATGTGCCAGCATGACCAGCCAAGGATGGCAATGGCTGGAAAAGTTCAGTACCAAGGTGATGGAGTCTACTGTTGGCTCACTGCACACATGGCATATGCATGCTGGCCAAAGATTCCAGAGACAGGTATTACTGGTACAAGGTTTAGTAGGGACTGATGCAGGATGTTATTCCTGCGAGAAGCCATAATAGATCTTTAAAACAGGTTCAATGAAGGATTACTGATATTATACTCCATACAAAAAAAGGCATAAGATATTGCATTAGACAGATTCACCACATGGATAAACCACCAACATGTAAGCAGCTCACTAAAGCTGAGCAACGTTTGGTCTCACTCACTGAGCAAGTGGTGCAGACTGCCATACCTGAAGGATGGTATGGATGTTTAAGCTGGGGTGATACAAACCACTGGTGTGTCAGCTAAGGAAGCACCGAGTTAGCAATGTCCAATAGTATAGTTCATGCCACTGCATGCTTGAAGGAAAGGATTTAACAAGGTATCTATGCATACCTGTGCATCTAGGCACTTCTAGTCTATAACTGCAACAATGTGAATGACAATGTATATCTATCAAAGTATGCTTTTGCTGTAGTTTAATGTGTTGTACTATGCATACCTTAGGGGATTACTGGGACATGTGTGTGTCTGGGTAGTCAGTGATATCAAGTGTGTTCCTGCTTTCACAGGTTCCTTTGGTGAAGGTCCAACACAACAGGTCAGCATAGGCCTGATGTTAGCAATCTGCCAGTGGCTGTAGCTCATGGCAACTTTAAATCTAATGACAGAGTGGAACTGTCTGCTGTACTACAGAGGGAGGGGTCATCCACATCTGTCATTACAGAGAATGTTGCAGAGGTACAGCTTGAACACGCAGCTACACCAGGCCATAACAATTATGTGCTACTGAAAGTCCCCCATAGGCTGTATATTTGTCCATAGCACATGCTCATATGAAATGTGCACTGCTTCTGAGGAGTAGATGCACATAACATGTAGTCGACATGTAGATTAGGCACAACCATGGCTCAAGGACCATCATTGATATGGCTAGAATACTAAGCAATAACCAGTGGGTAACTTATCCAGGCACAATCTACCAAAAACAACATTGTGCAGATGGTGAGTGTACTCCATCGTTAATATAACAACGTGCTCCAAATGCACAGAGATATGGAATATAGTGACAGGAGTACATCATTCTGGTAAGATAAAGGGTGGAATATGTTACCTTCTAGG
This sequence comes from Protopterus annectens, assembly GCF_019279795.1. Classification (NCBI taxonomy): domain Eukaryota; kingdom Metazoa; phylum Chordata; order Ceratodontiformes; family Protopteridae; genus Protopterus; species Protopterus annectens. The sequence goes on along the minus strand of NC_056751.1, from coordinate 27,357,983 downwards.
TGCTCCATGAGACACATAATTGTCTTCTAGTTTGCCTTCAGAGGCCATACCTCTTAATGCTGTTGGTGAGTCCAGATGCAGGCTGGGAGGATGATAACAGACAGACAGACCCCAAGTCAGATTTATTAGACCATCAATGAGAGAGCATCGCTGTCACCTATGGGTGCACAGCCTGCCACCTTCAGTCATGGGCATCATCCTGGTCTTGGGCAAAGGCACTCTTCTAGCTCAGCATGTGGATGTGCACATTCTCATAACTCTACCCCTTCCTGTTGCCTGTGGGCATAGAATCTGTCACCAGCTACACACTGTAATGGATAATGACCAGTTCTTGGATAGTGATGATCATCAGGGTCAACACATGTTATACTCCTTCAAGGTGAATGCTCACCATCCCATAGTTCTATATCTTTCTTGCCCTGGACTCTGTTAAACTCCAACACTGCAAGTCAATACAATGGAAACACCTGCCTCATGGCAGCTTGACTCCATCACTAGAGGGGGTGATCCCTGACACCCCATAATCTTCAAGAGTACATGGCAACCATGTTCATCTTCCATGACCATAACCCATCTTATAATGCTGCAATCACCCACCACTGTGTCCCACAACATGTGCAAATTGTGATGATAGTGCCCTGCTCACCCTGACCTGTGTAGGTATGGTGATAAGTGCAGTACAACATGGCCAGTCCATGCACTGCTCTGCATAGCCTAGGTGTAATAATGCTTTATTTATTTTTTTGCTGTGGTTCTGTTGCTGCATCCTCCTTCCTTTGCATTCCATCCTGTCCATCTGCTGCAGGTATAAATTGCATGGAAGGCTCTGCCAAGGAATTCACCTACTAATCCATTCATTTACATAATGTCATCTTGTCCAACATGGTGCACATTACAAAAACCTCACTGTAGATGTTTTCACTGTTTTGCAAAGCTCTTTCTGACATGTCTAGGCAACAAATATCCCTCAGTAGGCCAAACACCCACTCCACTATATTTTTGGTTTCTGCATATGCTGCATTATAGAACATTTCCTGTGTGGTTGCAGATATAGATCATCAAGTATAGACCTAGGGCATATCCAGCATCACCTGTGACATGCAATAAACAATATACTACATAACGAGCCTGCTACCTGCTTGCGTGGTACCATCTTTATTTAATTGTGCATATCTGCCAGTGCAGCATACCCTTTGTAAGTGCATCTTAACTGTCCAAAATGTTGTAGAACATTGTATATAGACCTGTCTATCTCACATGCATCTGCATTTACCTATCTAACAGATACATTTGTGAAAATAATTCCTAGAGGTATTTTTGGTATAGGTCGGATGTGTGCATCACGAAAACTGCTTGGTTGGCACACAAACACATGATAAATAATGTGCTGGGCATTGCACACCACCTGGAAGTTAAAGGAGTAGAAACATTTTCTTTTGATATATTGCAGTCCATCTTTAACAGGTGAGACCTTGATGGCAATGCATGTGCAATCTATAGCTCTGAGGACCTCAGGAAAATGGTTTATATCATAAAATGCTGGCATGCAGCTAGTTTTCTCCCTAGAGTCCTGAAGAAATATATATGATCATCCTCATGCCATAGCATAACAATGTTGAGAAAATGGGCCAGGATTCATAAGGATGACCCCTACCATATCCCTAACATAACCCTAGTAGGAGGCTAAATGGTCATTGTACTAAGATGGTTCAGGCAACACATACTTTACTCCCCACAGGAATGAGCCCACCACACATCCTCCTTGGTTCTTCACATGTACAACACAGCTCAGAAAGGTCACTGCCCATACAGAAATGGTTAACAATCTATTGGTCTGTCTGCAAGCCTGTGATATGGTAGACAGTGTCAGCACTTCCTCCACTGATGTAGAAGGCCATGACATACATAGTATGGGCACTAGCTCTGATGGTGGCTCATAACACATGCCACTATGCTGCTGGTACTGTTAATCCTAGTATCACTCCACTCAACAGCACAAAAAATCCATCTGCACCTAAGTACAGTGTATCCATTTCATACTTTCCTGAATCATTCTGCCATTTCAGGTGCCATCATTAGCATATACATCACGTGGTTCATTTGCATTGGGTTCCTCATTACATCATCATTGGCATGCACTGCATGATAGACTGTTTTACCCTTGTGTCTCTGCTCTAGCTCTGTCTTATAATTGTGCCACTACCAAAGCTAATTTGTGCTGCACACTACACTAAATACCTATGAATCTAGCTGTTACCACAAGGAATGAAATGTATTTTTTTCTAATATGTATTCATATTTTGCTGATAGCAAGATATTGCCATTTGTCAAGAACCATATTAAAGATGAAGCTGAGTGAACGTTGCATAATAGCAATGACTTTGAGATATATAGAAATAGAATTACCAAAAAGTCTGTATAGCAATTGTTATGAAGAGTTGCATTTTTTGTATAATAATTTGGCTAATAATATTTTAGGGAATATTTCACACAGGAGTCCACGCAGGTGTTGAAAACTGCAGTCTGACATGAATGGAATGGAATGCTTTAGCAGACATGATGATATAACTGTTAACGTAAGATATGAGATATGGTCTAATATTCGTACCTGCAGTAGTACTGTGCCAATAGTCAGATTATGATATGAATATTAGGCACTAGTTACTGATAAAGATAGCTAAAAGAAAGCTGTATACAACCTGTGGATTTATGCCTCAAGGGAATGACAAAAGGAACATCTGTCTACAGTAGCTGTTATGAAAATGTAATCATTTTCTGTCAGACATAATTTGTATAATTAGTTTTTGTACTTAACTAACAGTTATATTGATCATGTGTGAGAAAGGACTGAAAAAAAAAGATCATTGTGAGTTTTTTAAGTAAACATGTCTACATATCTAACAATTTGTTCACAAATCTACTTTACAAAGTGTTGTGTATTATCATATCACTAAGAATATTGAGGTCTCTATACTACTTTGAAAATAACAATGTAAAACTTACAGCGTTGTGACCAAATTTGCTGTTGCTACATTATCTCTGCCTAGTTCTATGGCAAAGGAGTATGAATCTGTTTGCATGTCAGATTACAATGCACAAGGTATTTTTTTTTTTGTATTTGCATCAATATCTGTGGGAGCAAGTCATAATGCTGAGTAGCTTCTCAGTTCAAAGCTGATATCTGGATGGAGTAATATACCGCAGATGCTAGTTGCTGAAATATTGTCACGTTTGCAAAAACATGCAAAATGCTTTTAAATTGAGAGGTTATTTCCATATATAAAATTAAGATTATGAGTCAGAATATCAACATTACTAGCAATGCAAAGATTTGTGTGTTATGAACAATTTTGCATTTATATTTTTTTGGATAGCTGTTATGGCTCAAGAGTTATGAATTGTTCATTTTAAATGTGTTTTAGAAAATGGATTTTATGAAAAAAATAGCATAGGAAAGGATATACCATTGATCGTATGGAAGAAGTTAACAGCCAGCATTCCTGTGCTCCTGTAATGTGAATGGGATGACTGCATATTAGATTTTATTTGAACCTAACATCTTATCTAACTCTTGCGTTGCATCTGAAGCTAACATATTTTATCTGTTTCTACTGTATTTGCCACCTAGGATTAAAATACATAAACAATTGAAGATAAATTGATACAAAATATCATTTGAGGTCAAAGGCAATTGTGCATATCACTTGCAATGAATGCCATGAATAATATGTGCTTGTGTGCATGTGTGTGTGCGTCTTTGTGTGTGTGCATGTGTGTCTATGTTACAGTACACAACGCAACTCTTGTGGTTTACAGGGGAGTTCAACTGTCTTTATTTCAGATATTGATAATGATGGACTGTACATCTGTTTGTGTCTCACAATGCACAACAAAGTCACTATTACATGGTGGAGCAAAAAGCCCAAAGGGTGGACAGGAATTCTTAATTCGGTTTAGTAAAGCATAACTTACGGAAGACTACCATTCCTTTTTTTTCATTACACAGACTGGCACTTGCAGATGGAATGCACTGTATCCTCATTAGCTATGAGGATATTGCTAAGTGACTTTCTTTAAAGCAAAAGACAGGTTCAAAGAGATATGCAGCCATTGTCATCAGAAAGGCAGATCATGCTGATTAGTAGACCATTATAAAGTATCATATTTCTGGTTGTATCTCTGAAAGTGCCGGTGTTTCAATCACCAGTGGCATCTAAATGATATCAAATGGTAAAGAAGGAACAGAGACTGAGAGGTAGTAACCCCCCAGGGACCACTAGCCACCAAATGAATTGGTTTCTTGTACATGTATGAAAGCTAATATAAATATAAATACACTGTGAATGATTCAGTTTTGCTACAGAAGTAAGGTATATGGTTGTGTTGACCAAAGGAAAGAATCTGCCCAGTTTAGGTTAGGGCTGACTAGTATACTAATAATCAAGTTTCTGATTGTGGCTCTATTAAAGTGCATCAGGGTAGAGATAAAGAAGGTAGTGGTTACACTGTGTCTATCAGCAGAGTGCAGCACTACAGCAAGATAGCTTGTGACCTTGGCTGGATTCACAACACAAAGCTGCATGGACTATTTAGATAGCAAGGACACACTCACAAACCTCCAGAATTGTTGATACAGTTTGAATGCACTTCCAGATTGCAGATTTAGGAGTCTGTTATCACATCTATCACAGAAGGAGATATTTGTGGCATCGTGATTTGCCATGTAAAATTGATAGCATAACATTGTTAACCAGACCTCAGACTTAGGTTTGCCATTTGCTCCTTTTAATGCAGGATAGTTCCTGTTTGAGCAGCTGCATCCTGAAAAAATGAAAACTTGCAGATGCCCTGCCATTTAGGACAAAAATATTTCCTAAGTTTTCTCTAATAGGTGCATAAAACATTTATTTTGCATCTGGAACACCACATTATGTTATGAAACAACAGAAACAACTCAAATTCTACAAAAGAGAACTTTTATTTTGGCACCAAAGTGAAGTCTAGTTGTTTAAACTTGTTGTGGGTGTCATTTGTCCTGCAATAGTGCACATTTCTGCAAAAAAAGTCCCACTTTGGGCATCTGAAATAGTGACAACCCTACTCAGATTTAAAAGAAATAATTCATAACTGATATGCATAGGAAAGATACAAGACGTAAACAAAAAAGGAAAGAAAATACTTTCAATGACTTAAATAATTTACATGAAAATAGCTGTGAACTGTTTCATATATTTACAACTCAAGCATTTGTAACAGTGCAGCACATAAGCTTCAGAGTTGTTCAACAAGTCTGTGGTAACGGATTCTATAAAACTAAATACTTTTCAAAATCTCTTTATCACTTTCTGTCACATAAAAGAGATGCATCGTTTGATTAGCTACTCTAAATCTTTTTAGTTAAGATTATGTAGGCAATCTTCAAGCACTTCTATAAACTTAGTGTCCAAAATCCATAGCAGAATTTTGTTTGTGACAATTATTGCTTATATAAAGGTTGAAGTCATGATTAGTAAATAAACCATTTCATTTAGTGGAGCTTCTGCACAATACTAATTTGATAAAGCTCACTTTTCTCAATATGAAAGCTCCTTGGAGTGTGTCTTATTACCATTTACTTTTGCACACATTTGCAAATGGCTGGTAAAGAAAACAGAATTATCATCGATGTCTTGTCCTCTCCTACAGCAATCAGTTTTCAAGTAAAAAGCAGATATGTCTATTATGGCTTTCAGGCTCAGATTATATAATTGCATCATAGCACATTCTATCGCCTGCCTTTCAATTGCTGTGATGTCTATACAAGGCTGTTTGGCATATTGCTTCACAAAAAAAAAAAAAAAAATCATTAGAAAATATTATTTTAATAGCGGTATAACCCTATACATGCAGGATGATTTTTAAGTTGTGCTAAAAATAAAATTAAATTAACCTTTGATTCTGCCTGCCATGGAGTTTCATCTCTAATTATTTTTCCATTGCTAAGTTTCAGAGATTAAAAGTCAGCAAAGCAACTTTTTGATTAGTAAGCAAACCAAAATGTTTATCTTCAATTACAGTAAGTGGGGCCTTTTTTCTAATAATTTTGACAGAATGACACTGTAGTCTAACATGCGTCATTTTCTACTAAGTTGATTCAGAAATATGGAAGAATTGAAAGAGTCATTGATCAGTTGTTGTGGAAATGCTTATGTAATATGCATTTTAAAAAGTCAACACAAAGATAGTAATGCAGTAAAGACATTATTTTGGTACAACTACCATTTCAGTTATTAGTACAGTGAGCAAGGTTTCAGGGACAGTCATGTTTCGGTGCATCACATTTCTGATTTACATACTGTGACTAATTAAGATTCAGAATGAGTAGCTGCAGTATATGCAATAACGGGAAAAAAATGAAGTGTATCTTGGAAAGAAAAGGTTTAGCAACAATAAACCACTTTCCAGTAGTTTAAGCAAATACACAGTGGTATTCTGAGACTTTGGTTCATTCCTAACAGCTAACATGACTTTTTTCTAGCTTCAGTTTATGAGACTTGCTTGTTTATTAGCAGGTGAAATATGGTAATTATCACTACTCCCAGTATATGTAATATTAGACATATAAGGTAGATGGACATGCACAAATATGTGGACAGATATGCTAAAGGACAAAGAATGTTGCTTCTATCTGCTGACCCAAGTGCAGTTGTTACAGCTGCCACTCCAGCTCCCCTTCACCACTCTCTCTATTTGCAACTCTCCCAAGAATTTTTGTATACAGCACCAGTTTCTGATTACCATGTATCACCTAACAATACCTAAAATCTAACAGATGAAGCCATCAGTCCCACAATTAACACTGCATTCCTTCGCCAGCAAACCGCATAGAAAATTTACAGCTGTGCCCAAAGTTGCAAACTGAAAATGGTAGTTGAAAGCAAATCCATGACTTATTTAGGCTACCCTCATAAACATCTTCAATGTACACAGTATAGTCTTCACCTGCATTTTTAAAACTATGTACAGCTAATATAGCAAGCCTACTTGCACTCATCCTAACATTACCACTTTCCACTGGTATCACCCTTTCCTGCTGAAAGAAACCCATTATAATTCCCTTCTATAAAATTTATTTAATTTCCTTTGATTTTTACCATGTCTCCCAGCTTGTTCCTACTACTACTATGATCTAGGAATCATGGATTTGTAAAAAAAAAAAAAAAACCTCTTAAAATATATATTAAAGTATTCTCTGTCATATGCAATCTCACATCACAAAAGGATTCAGCACTTACTTTATAATGTGTCTGATAACAAGTACCTCATTTGAAGATCTAAACAACACATTCAATCTGGCTGAATTCTGTGGTCACAATGAATTAATTATTTCTCACACCAGTTGTGACACCGCCAGCCCAGCTATCTGGAATTTTGTAAATAATTCTATGTCATTTGCTAATATTAATATGATTTATATAGAACTGTTTGTTATATACTGAACTGCTGGAACATAGAAGATTAACTTACAAAACATCAAGAAAATAAATTGAAATTAAGTGCTTTATAATATGCTATAAATGTTAGTTTCAATGCAGCAAGCGGACACAATGTCTAGAGCTAGACATTTTTCTATTGTCTTGAAACAGAAATAATTACTAGGTTTGAAATGTAAAAGCGTTTTATTGTTTTACAACTTCCAAGTTCTGCAAACATCTGAGAGATATGTATTTTTAGCACAGAGATATTAGTTTCTGTTAGCCTGGAAACTGAAGACATGTGACAAAAAGTGATGTCATCCAAGCTGACCCAGCATTAGTGTTTGTAATTTGAGAACTCTCTCAGAGAGAGACTGTGTGCATTCTGTGTTTTGTCTTAGATCTAGCAAGAAAATCCACTCATCTGCATTTGCCTTGCTCTGTAAGTGAGTTATTTAAGGCATAGTATCATTTAGATATAGATAGGAAAACAGTAAAGATTAGTTTGGATGTTTTCTGTATTTATTTGAGACTGTCCTGCAATGTTGTTTTAAAATATTTCCTGTGATTATGTTTATTATTTATTATTAAATATATTTAAACCTATATTTGTGACTGATATTTGTGAGACATATTTAAGCTCATAGAATACTTGCATATGTATTTGGTGACACTGTACAGGCCACTCCTAAATAGCCTTGCTACTCTTGGTCACACTTACCATTTGGATAATAGTAACATTACACAGTAGGATTGGTCACCCTTTGTAAGGGCCTTAAGTAGCTGATAAAGAAGGGTTGGTGGCAGTTATAACTATCTTGTAGTCTTGGCAGAAGGAGGCATAGCATAGTAAACCTGTGCCAGCCTTTCCCAGGAATGTCTATGTGTTTGTATATAAATCAAATCTCAAAGTGTGTGTGTGTGTGTGTGTGTGTGTGTGTGTGTGTGTGTGTGTGTGTGTGTGTGTGTGTGTGTGTGTGTGTGTGTGTGTGTGTGTGTGTGAGAGAGAGCTACTTGGGCAGGGACATGAAGCAAAGGATGGACAGAGGTCTTGGTTTGACCCCTCAGCTGAGATCTTATTGCTATAGCTGTGCCAGTGGAGAGTCTAATTGGGGAGCTGTAGAAAGAGGGAGAAATCAGCCCCAGACTGACTGTGATCTCTGCATGGTCTTAAGGGAAATTGTACTTTACTGTGTCTGTACTTGTATCCTCCCATTGTGTACATCCCTCACTCTTTCCAGTGGTGAGGATTGAGGCTCTTTGATTACTGGGTCAGTGCAGGGGCATCATACCAGTCATATTGTCCCTATTATGTGGAAGCTGCAGTGACATCTACTTTACAGAGCTTAGTTCTTATTTTTTCATTCTGTATCTCATCTATTGGCAAAAGTGTCTCTGACATTATACCCCACCAGCTACCTCATGTTATTAGGTAGGATGCTGTTTTCATTTCCAGGATTCTGCCCCAAACTTCAACAAACAATTATTTTGCTCACCTGACAACTTTTGTGTGGAAGTGACTAATTTCCCTGATACAAATGTGCAATACTGATGCTTTCTACAAAAGGTACCCCAAGTTCCATCCTAATAGTATCGTGTATTGTGGGTCTATATTACGTTACCTAAATTGTATTCCAGTGATCACCTATTTACCAACACCTAACCAGTGAAAATCACATCAGCAATTCTCCAGATTTACTAAGGACAAGAAAATACTTGCCCAAAGAACAACAGAGCAACATCTACGTCAATCAAACCCCTCACACACCCCCGCCAACTATATATATCAACTCTGAGATTCCACTACAGTGGAGAAAAGGGCAAAGTTTGGTTGTTGGCCAGCTACACCCTAGTAAATTCAGCCAATCGCTGAAGAGATTTTTGTTGATTAGGTGCTGGTGAATAGGTGTTCGCTGGAATATAATTTTGGCAAAGTGGTATATAGACCTGTGTATTTCAAGCCATATAGGAAGACAGTATAATAATGTTGATATTTCCTCACTTTTTCAGTTTTAGCATAGATCTTATAATCTGTCAGGATGAATTGTTTTCGTTTGTTTATATTTTAGGCCTTCAGATGTTAAGTACATTAATAAATATAAGATTAAAGACTATACCGTTTCGTAAACTACCTTCAAGTCACAACCATTCAAATTGTTATAAACTATGGCAGGGCTAATACTGATTTTTTCTTTTACAATAAGGCTCAGTGTTTGGGTCCATTTCTCTTTTCATTCTTCCTTAGGGTCTTAACATCCAGTTCAAAGCTATTCACTCAACTCTGCATGCTGATATCTTTAACTTGTTCTTCAAGGATTGTAAAAAAAATAAACAGACATTCAAAGTTCACTTAAGCAAGATGACCTGGAATTGGGGTAAAAAGCAATAAATGAAATAATTTGAAATATCATACAATACTGTTTAGAATACACGAGGCATTCTTCAACACCTTGTCCAGATTAATTATTTGCACCACTGGATCAATGTAATTCCCAATTCCATTATATAGTCAGTCCTTTCTTTTTCACCCTCTTACAGGATATACTATAAATCCTATCAGAGCTGAAGGTGCACTATTCACTCAACAGACTACTCACTCATGAAAGTAAAAAAGCAATAGCCTAGCATATTCTGAATACTGAAATTGAATACACCATTGTAATAGTCACTCCGGGATTGTTTAATAATATACAATACAGTATATAATAATCTGCTCTCAACAAAGTCATGGACACTGATTTAAGGTCCTTAAAAATAAAAATCTTATTTATGTAAGTTGAAATTCAAGAATTATACCTGCAGTCTCTGATTTTGAAAGCATTTCTACATATTATGATGATGTCATTATAATTTTAAGTATATGTGTGTGTGTGTGTGTGTGTGTGTGTGTGTGTGTGTGTGTGTGTGTGTGTGTGTACACACACACACACACACACACACACACACACACACACACACACACTCAAACACACACAACTTTTCTGGCAACTTAAGCTAGCTAACGTCCCCCTGACTTGAATGAATTTATAAGCATCAAGCCAAAACTGAAAAATAGAAGACAGAAGTCGCAATATTTTCATCCTGTGTTGTAATTATTATCAGGTATAAAAGTTAATACAAAAGTGCAGGTGAAAGGCCTGATGTTCAATTCCTAGTATCAGAGACATAGCTGGTCCTATGAAGTTGCGCCCCTCCCCCCCCAGCTCTTTAAGTTAACAGCAAAATAAAAAAAAAACCTTCTATATGCAAAACAGCAGGAAGCCAATATGCTTCAAACCCCCCAATCCCTCCACCACAGCTGTTCACAGAGAATAGCACAAAACAAAGTTTGGTCCTTTTACTGGCATACCAATCAGGTGGTCAGATACATGCCTCCTCACTCCTGCCCCAGGAGCCAATCAGGTCCTGTGTCTGCACCTTGCTCCCAAACCTCCTCCTTCCTCACATTTTTGTTGATAACTTTTTTTTTCTTTTAACTGCTTATCTAAACAATCCTGTTTTGTTTGTGATTTACTATGTAGCTACCTGGTAAGAGAAGTTTTAATTGAATTTATATTTTATTTCTTACCACTGCTTTTCACTGTTTTTAGTAAGGAAGGGATATCTTGTAGATATAAAGATTTATTTTTATTTATATGTTTTTCTTGTTACCTTTAATTTTCACTGTTTGTTGTCAGAAAGGGATACGTTTTAGACAGGCAAACTCTAGGTACTCTAAGGGACCTAATCAGCTATAAAGTCACACAGACTGTAGAAAGGACAATCCAGAGCTTATCTAAACAACCCTGTCTTAGTTTGTGATTTATTGATCTTTACTGTTAAAAAGAGGTGCAACTGCAAGCAATAGTGAGCAGAAGCTACTGCGCACAAATAAAGTAAAAGAAATTCCAGCTGTTGTCTGACTTTCAGAACCTATACGGTCAGAACAACAATTTTACTGTATTTACTTTAGTACTTAGTTGTATATTGTTCTTGTGATTTTTCTAGGGTTGCCACTTTTTAAGTGGGCCAAAGTGGAACAGGAAGGTGTGGCCAATATTTTATTTTATTTTGTATTTATTTATTTAACAATTGTTAACTGGGAAAGTCCAACTTGGAACAGGCCAATTTTCAGCGGAGGCCCGGGGAGAAATGCTCCAGATGCATGTCTTTGTAATGTGGGAAGAAACCAGAGCATGTAGAGAAAACCCACATGAATGCAGGGAGGACATGCAGACTCCATACGAAAGGCTGAGAATTGAACCGAAGAACCTCTTGCTGTGAGCTGACAATGTTAACCACTGCACCACTGCACCATCCATGTGACGCTGGCCACACCCTGTACTATAAAATCACAACAGGAGTGGTGAAGGAGATGCAGTTATGTGTACTGCAGCCAGCTGGCTGGCTGCTGCGGTGACTAGCCAGCTAACTGATTGAATAATGGAGTGGCTAGGAGGCTGGCTGGTTGGCTGCTGGAGTGGCTAGCTGGCTGGATGGATAGATGAGTTGCTGGATGGCTGGATGGCTGGATGGCTGGCTTAATGACTGAGTGGATGGCTGGATGAATGGATGGCTGGCTCTGTAGCTGGCTTGCTGACTGGCTCTGCTATTAGGGAAAAAAAAGGCAAATCTCAGTTATACTTTTCTGTGGCTGTAGAAGAGCTAAGAACAAACTGCTCTACAGCTGTGATCCTTGTAGGGCTCTTCCTGCCAGAATTCCTACCCATTTCATGAATTGCAACCAATTGCTGCACAATTTAAAATGCCTGGACCTAAAAGGGAATAGCTCTGTCTGCAGATCTGGGATGGTGACGTAATAGAATTGCCATGGAAAAGCCAGACATAGTTGTGGCTTTTCCATGGTGATTCACTGCAATCAATGCTTTGCACAGTGGGCAACGGGATAAGGTAGCTCAACCTATGAGTGTCCCGCAGATAACAGGATGGGTAGTAATCCTAGATTTTTCTCACAGTAGTTGATTTAAGTTCTCTTAGAACTCTGTGTTAACTGATTTTTATTATTCTTTTCTTTTATAGTTTTTATTAATTTGAAGCTGAATATGGATTCCTTAAATTAATATGACATTAATGATTTGCTGAAGCACAAATATCTTATTCAGTGTAATAAATTCTATGTATATTTAAAGGTAACACCTGATAACACTGGTGATCTGTGTTCCTCGTGTCAAAAGCTGGATGATTTGCCTAGCATTATAAGAAGTAACTCTAAACTTAATGATGATGATTGCATTTGTGCAATTGGCATGGCTTGGAGAACTGTTGTCACATACATTAATGACTGGCTGGGGAGATAAATAATGTTAGACAAAGAGCAAATAGAACACATTTAGGAAAGGTTGTGTCTATTGTTCGTAAAGATCACTCAACCCCCATGAAACAAGATGATGCTCCTGTCATCTTTGGAATTCTGGATACAAGTATTCAGCAAGCAAATATCAGGAAAAAAAAAAGAAAGACAGGAGGAAGTTCACAACAAATAACAAGAGAGAGAGAAAAAGAAACTGATAAATGTCTTTAAAGCATACAGAATACAAACTAAAACGGACACTGCTTTGATATATATATATATATATATATATATATATATATATATATATATATATATATATATATATATATAACATTTTTTATCAAAAAACCTTCAGTGTACAGAAAAAGGCAGCATGTTTCCAAAAAAGGAAGGTAGGTGAAAAGGAAGAAATCAAAATTGAATATGGATGTATTGAAGAACATTACTGTAGGAAAAAAAGGAGAAAGACATTGACAACATGGCTCAAGCTGTGGATGTACAAAGCCAGCTAGATGAGAATTCTATGCTTGCAAATGTAATACCCAATGAAAACAGTGGGATTAATAAGACTAATGGTGATGAAGATCATTTCTTTGTAACAATTGATAGAACAGATATTATTGAATTAAAAGTTAAGATTTTTCAGATCAAGTCAGAAAAAAATATTCTTGTGATTGGAGAGTCAATTATTATAGGAACTGATACTTACATTTGCAGAGAAGATAATGAATATCGAATCATGTATTGCTTGCCAGGAACAAAAACAGAGGATGTGAGACAAGCCGTAGAATACCTTAATGTAAGGAAGTATGGATCTGTTTTTATTCATGACAGTACAAATTATTTCATCCCTGTTAGTAGGGAACTTACAGCCGTCTTAGATAATATATCTTGAACTGGTGCTAGGACATATTTGTCACAAATCACATATAGAAATTAGAGCCAGGTCACCATGAATGAAAAGATTTTTGGGGTAAATACCTAAATGAAAAACATGCCCTGTTTTAAAAGAAATGGAAATGTGTAAAGCATCCAAGCCTAATATTGGGCACATGCGTCCAGACAGAATGACATGCATTTGTCAGGATCATGGAAGAGAATGTTTCAGCAGATATTTTGCAATATTTAACAAACACAAGGCAGGATTTTTGCCAGGTCAAAAATGTAACAGTTCACATATAATAATATTTGATGCATCTCTGATGGTTGTTAATACTAGGAGCATTAATAATAAAGTTTTATTATTTGGAAAATTTGCTATGTTCCCACAAGATTGATGTTGCTTGTGAAACATGGTTAAAGAACATTGACTGGAAACCAGTTCTGTCATGGTATAAATGTTTTTACTGTAACACACATTCTGACAAAAAAATAAATGTGTCACAACAGGAATTAAAGATAGTTATGACACCAGTGATTATTACATGTTCAGTAATAACACCAACACTATAGATTTTGTAACTGTGACAATAAAGACAACCCAGGAACATATAACAATTGACCACCAAAGTGCTGATGACCTAGAGGAATTCATACATTTTTTGCAGGAAACACAGGTGGGAAGAATAATAGTGGCTGGGGACTTAAATTTATCAGAAACAGACTGGAATAATATTGATTCAACAACATTAGCAAGGAAGTTATTCACAACACGTCCATGGACAGCAATTGCTTCAGATTGTAAAAAAAAAAAAACTACCAGGGAAAGGAACATACTAGACATTGTTTGTGTTCCTAAAGAAATTACTGTTACTTCATCTCAAGTTTTACCACCATTGATGTGCAGTGATCATGAGGTTATAAAGGTTAATGTATTGCTAGATAATTTTGGCAAACTGAAATATAAACAATGCACCGAAGATTAATTACAGATTAATTTACATTCACTATGCAAAATTAATTGGAGTGATGCATTTAGTGGAAAAACTGCTGAAAGAATGTGAAAAGTTTTGAAAGAGAATTTGTCTTAATGCAAAAAAAAAAAAATCCAAAAATATTTAACATCAGGATCTTTACATACAACATCAGGGGTATATAGCTCCATACAAACAAGAGACTTGATTAAAGTGAGAGACAAAAAATATGAGAAATGGAAAAGAGGTCAAACTGCAACTTTGAAAACTGAAATAAACAAGCTGAACAAACAAATTAAGCATGAGACAAGATAAAGAAAATTTTGAAGAAAATTTATATAAAGATATTGTGCATAGCAGGAAACCATTTTATAGATGCATAAGATATGGAAGGAGTAAAGACATACACATTGAAACATTTGTGTAGATTCTAAAATTTGTTCTCAGACACAACAGATTATTGATATATTTACAAAATCGTATGCAAAACAGCTTGACTCCACAAAGGGGTTGCTAAGATGATATAGTGTTATTGGGGTAACCTCAGATACTGGAATGAAAATAGATTATATTGAAAATGAAGTATGCAAACTGGATCCAAACAAATCACTTGAAGGAGAAGGAATAAGCAATAATGACATGAAAACACTTCAGAAGAACTTATAGTACTATTATATCTATTATTTACTAGGTCATATAAATATGGGCAGGTTCATTGAGATTTGAGACATGTGCTTATTAAACATGTCTTTAAGGGAAAGGGGAGCAGGACAAACCCAGAGTCATATAAACCCTCAATGTACTTTCATGTTGTGGAAAAATAATGGAGAAGGTAATATTGGATAAGTTATTGTCAGAACAGGAAAGGCTGGGACTTGAAACCACAAATCAGCATGCATATGTTGAAAATAGATCTATTTCCACCCATCAGAATGCATATGTTGAAAATAAATCTATTACCACCTGTAACATGATGTTCTCTAACAATATAATAACATCTATGAATGAAAAAAATTGTGCTGTAATTTATATAGATTTAATTTCAGCATTTGACGGGGTCATACACAAAACATGGATCAATAAATTACAACAACTAGGTATTGATTTACTCTTGATAACATGGATAGCTGCATGGCTACAAATAGGACATGGCAAGTATCATACAGCAATTGGACAAGTTAAATTCTTGGTTACAGTCAGGGTGTTCCACAGGGCTCTGTCCTAGGCCCTTACTTCTTTAGACTGTATCTTTCAGCCTATCCTTTTTATATGAGGTATTCTACAGTCTCTATGCAGATGACCTGAAATTGGATTAACTGATTACAGATAGGGCATGTCTGCAAAATAACTTGACTAAATTGAGCATTTGGATACAGAAGAATAATATGCTGATAAAAGCATCAAAAACTAAGCATATGAAATCTAGGAGACATAAATCGAAATGTGAATATTTAACACATCACATAGTGATTGAAACTGTTGATTCATTTAAGGGCCTGGGTAAACAGGTAGATCCACCTTTGAGTTTTTCTAATCATATCAACCAATTGGTTAATGACAGTTACAAAACTATAGGTTGTTTAAAAAGTTTTATAAAGTCTAGGAAATCAGAAATGATGAAGTCATTGTTTGTTAATTACATTAGACTCTAACCTGAATATGGAATACTATTATGGAAGTCTTATAAGGTAACACTCAGGAGTAAACTGGAAAGAGTACAGTGGAAATATACCAAGGGCATCAATGGATGTGAAAAATTAAGTTATTATGAAATACTAAAATATTTAAACTTCTACAGTGTCTCTTATAGATACTTAAGTGGAGATCTTATGCGGGTATATAGGGCATTTAGAGACAGCTATCTCTGGGTATGTTTGGGGTTATCAAAAATTAGTAGAGAATCATCAGACAACCCATGTAGAAGATTCTATAGGAATGAAAAGTGCACTAATTGGTTCTCTGAGAGAGCAGCTGGTACATGGAACAGACTACCAAACTACATTAAAGCAAGTGCTAGTTCATGCATTTTTAAGAACAGCTTGGACAATTATTATGAGAACAATTGTTTTGGTATATTGGCAGGCTAGAATGGTATCTATGCCCGTGCTTGAAATATTTGTATGCATGTATGTATGTGGGTCTAGTTCCTGTCACAGAAATTACACTTTACTGAACATCAAAAGCCCAACATCAATTTAGTGAAAATGCAGTTCAACGAAAACACACTATTCTGAGCCACAGTTCGATGAACAACGATTGTCACTTCTGGCCTTTTATAGAAGAACAGGTGCAGTGTTTGTTCTTTATTATTTACAGTAGTAACGGGATTGGAACTTATACAGCAGCTGGAGCATTTTGATATAGATTGTGGTACAGTGAGGATAAGGCAATTTACCCTTTTACCTCCTGTAGTGCGATCTTGGAGTTAATATATATAATTTGCTATGGGTGTGGGGGCACAGCCCCCCACATAGGGGGTGCAGGGGGGCTTGACCCCTGCAAAAGTGAGTTTGAAGTTTACATTTTAGTATTTTTCAATTAAGTGTAATTCAGAATAGTGAGTTTTCATTGAACTGCACTTTCAGTTTAATGGTGTCAGGTTTTTGATGTTCGGTAAACTGTAATTTCGAAGAAGGAAAGTAGACCCATGTATGTATGTTATGTATGAATGCAGCAAGCAGTTGCTATAGTTTATACCACTCACAGAGTGCCACAGTGTTCAGATTTTAGTTTAAAAAAATATTTCTTCACGTTCAAACTGTAGCAAGCACATGCTACAATTTACACCACGCATGGAGGGGTTTCTATTACCTGATCAAATGTTTAGGTTAGCGAATACCTAAATGTCACTCTGGTAATAGTGAAAGAAAAAAAACGTGAAACGTCCGATTTAATGGAGGGAAAAAATTCCCTTGGCTGTTATGTGGATTTCGCCCTTTCCCCACTGTAGAGCGATCTCGGAGTTGGTATATTTAGATAGGGGGGGTGTGGAGGGCAACGCCCCACCCCCTCCATTTTGGTTTATTTATTTTTTTTTTTGTGGCCGAGGGAATTTATTCCCTATGTTAAATCAGCCGTTCGCTGTTTTTATTTTTCAATATGACCAGATCGACGTTTAGGTATCCGCTAACCTAAACATTCAATAGGCTAATATAGACACACATGGAGCACTACACCACCCAGGTTTTAGTTAAAAAAAATATTCTACAAAGCATGGAGAACTATAGTGCTCATGTTTTGTTTAAAAAGACATTTTTAAACTGAAGCAAGTAGTTGCTACAGTTTAGAAAATGAATGGAGTGCTACAGAGCTCATATATGACTGCAGCTAGTATGCAGTAAAGAGACTGGAAGATCATGACCCCTAACACTTTGAACCTGGGGCAGTTGCTCCCACACCCCACCCTACCTGCATTTCTGCCTGATACCAACTTGAACTTTGCTGTTGTTTTATTCTGTGTGTATTTTTCGCAGATATATTTTGAATGCATAAAGTTATAGGAAGTGGAGTGCTTGTGAGCTGGAATGAGTTGTGATTGATGTAAAGTGAACATGTGACTTCCTAAAAACTTTATTTAAACTTGGTTATGTTTTAAAATGTTTATTAGACAGATGAAGTCCAGTGGGAGTGAACGGATGAAAGTGTCAGTAAACTGGCTGTTGTTACATTATCTGCTGGAGTGGACTGTTTGGTTATTTTACAGTAAAGAACTTGCTCTCAGCAGGATGCCTTTGGAAATATGTTCTTCTATGTCTGAATATATATATATATATATATATATATATATATATATATATATATATATATATATATATATATATATATATATATATATATATATAGATACACATAGAAATATTTATATATATATATATATATATATATATATATATATATATATATAGATATATATAGACTTACTATCAAAATTTCAAAAACATTTTTGCAAGTAATTACTTACTTGAAAAACATTATCAAAATTAACAATAGTGACCAATCAAAATAACAAAACAAAAAAAATGTCAGTAATTTGAAATTGGATTGTTGACATTTTTCAAACTTACCTTAACATCTGGTGACATTCAACACATGTTTTGCAGGGGGCGAGCCCCCCTGCAACACACACCCACAGCTGCTTATATATTTTAACTCTTGAGATTGCACTACAGTGAGGAAAAGGCAAAGTGCCAGATCCCCACCATAGTGCAATCTCCAATCAATATGTCGATCTCACAACTGAGAATGCACACTAACATTCGCTGTTGCAGGTTCATTTTCAAATTGCTGTTATGAAACTTTGATAAACTGACTTTCAACAATCAAAGTTTGCATAACGGCATTCAAACTTTTGATAGTAAACCATATATATATAAAAAAAAAAATATATATATATATATATATATATGTTTGAGATATATATATATATATATATATATATATATATATATATATATATATATATATATATATATATTTAAAACATAAAATGCAAGTTATGAAGAAGGAATAATCTGGCCTAAAATTACAAATTCCTTTTTTCCAGTATTCAGATACTCCAAAATTCAGGATTTGTCAGTATTTCTTCTAGAAAAATGGAAAAATCTCTGCTCTTGAACAACTCTGTGGATTTCTAATCCTATCTGGCCTAAAAGAGCATAACTGTGCTTTATTGCATCAAGCAGCCTGACTGTGCTTTATTGCATCACACAGCTTGCTTTACGGTGACAGAGAGACCAACTCTATAGCGCAGCTACCCTCACTTAGATATCACAGTCTCTCTGTCAGTCATGGTTTGCCTGGGCTGAGATAACAGGATCTTCGATTTCAAAGACAAGCCTACCTTATTATACAGAAAAGAGCATTTTTGAAAGCAGCACCAGTTATATGGAAAAAAAATCCTGACAGACATATAAAATAGTCACTATACTGAAACTTTCAACACAAAATTCCAGGACTACCTGAATTTGTTATCTTTATGTAATCATTGCCAGGATAATATCAAATCTCTCTTATCTTTATCTGTCAGACACATAAACACACACACACACACACACACACACACACACACACACACACACACACACACACACACACACACACACACACACACACACATTCCAAGAAAATGTTAGTGGCCAGACATTACTATAAAATGAATAGCTATTACTAATCTTAACAGCGAACGTTTTTCCTTCAAATTTAAATTTTATCCTGAAATATTAATCTGAGCATTTTCATGATCACCACTTACATTCACTTTACTGTATAACAGTTTTTCATACCAGTTCATGATAAATCATTATATCTCTCTCTCATTTGTGATTCTTTACCTGGTATGTTTCAGTTTAAAATTCCCTTCACTTAATCAGTTCCTCCTTTTATTTTTTTCTTCAACCTCCTATTAAGACTTATGTGAAGACTGGGTGAAGATAGGTGAAGGCTGCAAGCCTAGCCAGATAGAATTTTGAAGATAATTCTGTCATCTGTAAATATTAATGTAAACCACAGGCTTTTTGTCTTAAATGGTAAAAATAGTGTTACATGTGGAACTGGAAAAAATGTAACAACAGTGTACTCTACTGACCAAGTAAAGCATGCTGTGACCCTTTGATGTTAGGACTCGGAGCCAATGAGTCTAGAGTATGGCATCCTGCCTATTGTTCTAAGGCCAGAGTTAATGGCCAGAATTTGCATGCATAAATGTCCTTTATTGCTCTGGTTTCTGCCCAGAGGTGAAGAATGTAAATGTAGTTTCTGTTAGCCTGGGAACCCAGGGAAGTGTGAAGAATGATGTAATCTGAACCAGGAATGTGATTTTAAAAACAGAGAGAATCAGAGAGCATTAAGCATTTTTGTCTTGGCCATCCAACCCATCAGCACTGTCTTGCTCTATATGTCAGTGTATCTTAGACTTGTGTTTTCTCTTAGAAATAGCTAGAAACTAGAAAGATTAGACTAAGTGTTTTTCTGTGATGTCAGAACTGTACTACTAAATTATTTTACGTATTTACCTGTGATCTCTGAACTCTTGACTAACACTGTGTAGTAAAAAGTATTGTCTTGTATTATGACTATTTGTTATTAAATATTTTTAAACCCTTTCAACTGTGGCTGTTTTTGTAGAGATAATTTGAGCTCTAGAGTACTTGCATACCTTTGATAAACTTGTACAAAGCCACTTCAATATCGTTAGCCCTGGGCTATACTACCAATTGGATAATAATATTACACAGTAATAATTGGACACCCTTTTAAGGGCCTTTGAGTAGCTGATAAATATTAATGGGCGGTGGCAGCTGGTACTACTGTATAGTCTGGGAAAAAGGGGCACAGCTGGAGAACCTGTGCCAGCTTTTCCCAGGGGTGTCTGTTTGGTTGCATAAACTCTTCTCAAAGTGTGTGTGTGTGTGTGTGTGTGTGTGTGTGTGTGTGTGTGTGTGTGTGTGTGTGTGTGTGTGTGTCAGCTACTTGGGCAGGGACACGAAGCACTGGTTAGACAGACAGGGTGCTGGAGGTTTTAGCTTGCCCACTAGGCTGAGTTATGGACCCTGTAGCTGTGCCAGTGGGTAGTCTTTTTGGGGACCTTGCAAGCAAGGGAGCGACAAGCCCCGGACTGACTGTGATCTCTGTGCTCTTAATGGAAATTGCACTTTACTGTATGTATTTGTTATCCTTTCCTCCTATATGAGATGTCCCTTACTGGTGTTAGTGGTGAGGATTGATGCTCCTTGATTGCTGGGCCAAGGCACGGGCGTCACAGCTTATTCCCAAAATAACATTGTTAATAACATTATTAACAATTTTATTTTAGTTTTATTTTAATTTATCTTTGTAAATAACTTCTCTCTCTGTAATATTTATATATGCATATAAATGTCTACATTGACTATAAGCAATTCTCAGAGTATTATTAATTAGCTCACTCCGAACAATCCATTTATCCATCCAATAAATATGATTTAATTTGTCAGTATCCATTCCTGCTAAATATTTCATATTCTCTTCTTCCTGCAATGGTACAGTCATACAAATACTTATAGTAATAAATGGAATATTTCCATGTAATGTTTCTTATTTCATGAATTTATCAACTTTGCATTTTTCTGTTTAGAGTTTACAATAGATATATAAAACTGCTGTCATAGTTTTATGTGCTAAATCATCATCATTTTTCCCATTTTTTCTACATGGGGTTGAGGTATTGTTTAACTGTCGCCAACTCTCTTGATTCAGTGCCACACTACTGCCTTCTTCAACACTCATGCCTGACTGTCGCAGATGTTCTTTCACACAATCCATCCACCTCTTTGCTGGACGCCCTCGCTTCCTCTTACCTTCTTTCTGTCTGTCCCAAATCTTCCTCACCAAATTGTCTTCTGCTTTTTCTTCACATGTCCAAACCACTGTAATCTGTTCTCTTTTATCTTTTCTGCAATTAGAGCTACTTTGGTTTCTGCTCTTATGCCCTCATTTCTTCCTCTGTCCCACAGTGTGCATACTACCACCCTTCTCAGACACTTCATTTCCATCACCTCTAGCTTCTTCAACTGTTATGCCTTTACTGCACAGGTTTCTGTACTATATAGTAGTACTGGTTGTACCACTGTCTTGTACACCTTGCTTTTCAACTTCTTTGGCATTCTTCTGTCATAGACTACACCTGATACTCTATGCTAATTGGCTACAGTCCCTCTGATTCTAGCTTTGACCTCCTTATTCTGACTTCCCTTCTCCTCAACCACCCCTCCCAGATACTTGAAGCTGTTTACCTGTTCCACTATCTTTCCTTCTATCTCCATTCTAAACTTCTTCTGATTTTTCCAGTTTGCTGCCATTACCACCATCTTATCTGTGCTTAGTTTCACCCCATGTGCCTTCAGTTTTGCACACCATTCCCCTATCCTTTGCTGAAGTTCTTGCTCAGAGTTTACCTGTAATGCCACATCATCTGCATACAGCAACTTTGTTGATCTGTCCCCTCTGTCCTGTTTGCTAATGTAGTCCATCACCAGTATGAACAGCAGTGGGCTCAGAGCCGTACCCTGGTGTACACCCACTCCCACGGGAATTCCTCTGTGAGGCCGAACTCTGTTCGTACTTGAGTCATCGGGTCCTTGTACATAGCCTACACTAATTCTACCAGTGTTTCTGGGACTTTAAACCACCACGGTACTACCCAGATCAGCTTTCTTGGAACCTTGTTAAATGCTTTCTCCAAGTCTAGGAATGCCCAGTTGGACTCTCTCCTCATTTCTAGCTTCTTCTCAAGTATCTGTCTCACTACAAACATCGAGTCAGTTGTGCTGCATCCTGATCTGAATCTGAACTGCTCCTCTTCCATCTTACATTCTACTGCTCTGCATATCCATTTATCAGTCACCCTGTCCAGAACTTTCATGCAATGTGATAGGAATTTGTTGCCTGTGTACTGTCCACAGTTGTGAATGTCCCCTTTGTTCTTGTACACTGGCATGAGTATGCTTATTCTCCAGTCACCTGGGATATGCCTTTTATTCCACACTGTTATTAATACCTTCAGGAGCCATTTCTCCTGAATCTCACCCAGCATTTTTATCATATCTGTCGTGACCTCATCTGAGCCTGCTGCTTTCCCTGACTTCATTTTCCTTAGTGCTGTTCTTACTTCTTTAAGGGTGGGCTCCACTTCTTCTCTCATCATAGGCTGTTTCTGGGGCAGTACAGCTTCTATAGGATTTTCTTCATTCAGAAGCTGCTGGAAATACACCTAATATCTGCCTTTGATGTCCTGTGGACTGGTGAGCAGGTTGCTGCTGGCATCCCTTATGAAGGATGTCTGACTATCTTCTTTATCTTTCTGTCTTTGCCTTGCAACCTGATATAGTTTCTTTGTGACACTTACTGAGTCACTTTCCAAAAGCTGGTAGAGTGCCTCCGATGCCATATTCTTTGCTATTGTGACTTCTTTCATAGCTTCTTTGTTAGCCAATCAGTAGTCCTTCCTAGCCTGGTCAGTCTTTTCTATCTCCTACTTCTTCCTGCACTCCTCCTTTCTTTTGATGACTTGCTGGACTTCTGCATTCCACCACCAGCTTTCCTTATGCACCTTATTTCTATACCTGGCTCAGCCACATATCTTTTTCGTAGTCCTAACACATGCTGTTTTTAGGCACTGCCATTCTTGTTCAACTCCACCTATTTCCTCCACTTCTTGGGGTGCTAGTGCCCTGAGTAATTCCTTGAACTGTTGTACTTTCTCTCCAGTCAACTTCCAGGTCTTCAGCCTGGCCTCTGTTGACTTTATAGCCTCCTTTGACCACTGCTTGCAGCTGATTGTGACAACTAGTGGTTTATGCTGTGGGCCGACTGTTTCACTGGGGATGACTTTGCAATCATTGATTCTTGCTCAGAACCTTTTCCTTACTAGGAGGAAGTCTACCTGAGTTGCATGTTGGCTACTCTTGTATGTGCCCTTGTGACTGTCTCTCTTTCTGAGCCATGTGTTGGCTACTATCTAGCCATTTGTCTAGAATAGCTTCTCCTTCTTTATTCTTGTTGCTCCACCCATGTGGACCCAGGCAGTCCTCATATCCTGTTCTGTCTGTCCCAATATGTGCATTCATGTCACCCATTATCAACACCGATTCATGTTGTCCTGCTTTATCTAGTAGGTCCTGCAACTGCTGTCTGAATGCACTCTTTTCCATACTATCACAACCCTGCTGTGGGGCATAGGCTGAGATTATGAATACTGCCCTATCATTACACTGGAGTCTGACTGCCATTAGTCTGTCATTAATTCTGATAATATCTCTCACTGCCTTCTGAACTTTTCCCTCACCACAATTCCTACACCATTTCTAGCCTGTCCCCCTACTGAGTAAAAGAGTCTGGATCCCAAGCCAAGTGGCTTTGCTGCACTGCCCTTCATTCTCATCTCTTGGAAACATAGGATGTCCAGCCTCTTCCATATCTTCATGTCATTTACTTCCAAGCTGTGTCCTGTCAGTGAACCTACATTAAGCGTAGCAATTCTCAGTTCATGTTTGGCAGGTTGGTTGGTTTTACTTCCAGCTTTTACTCAACAGAGCTATCCCAGGTAACCCAGGCTGGGCAACTAGACACCAGCTAAAAGCCTTCATTATTTATTACTATTATCTGTATTCTAAGCATTCCTTCTTTTTGATATACACTACCACATCAGAGTTTATATCTATTACTTGAACCTTTTCCCCTGACCTTCAAAGAACATAGAAGTCTGCCTAGGTACATGTCCCCTGTTAACATCCATTCGTTTAGTCATTCATACATTCATTCAAAAATACAAACTTTATCCTAATCATTGTCTTTGAAGAACCAGTGCCTATCACCGTAAGCAATAGAAATGAGGTATAGAATCAGTACAAGGTAAGATAGAAGCTAGTGATAAGGCGCACACACACACACACACACACACACACACACACACACACACACACACACACACACACACATATGCACACACATTGTCACACACACACATGTATACACACACGTGCACATGCATACACATGCACACACCTACATACATATGCACATAATACACTCACGTACCAGCTGGCAATTTAAAAGAATCAATTATTTACCTACTGGTATACCATTTGATGTGGCAACAAACCAGAGATTCCAGCTATAATCCACACAGACACAGGGAGGACATGTAGATGTCACATAAAATGTGCTACAGACAGAAGCTAAGAGAAAGAAATTGGTGCAGTGAAGCATAATGTGTTCAGGCTGTAAAGTTGTGAGACACTTCCTTGTGGGTACATTTGGCTGGGGACACATGGCTGAAGTGAAATTCAGCTGCTGAGACACACAACTGTTGCAAATTCAAATGACAGTCAGGATAGGCAGACAGAGTTTTGCTTATGCTGAGGCAGTGCCATAACCCTCTTAGTTTCTTTATAGTCAAAACATTATAAAGACGTATGCCATCAATGGCTTCAGAGTAATATACAACCATGTTTGTATTAAAGCATATCATGAAAAAGACCTGATTTTTGGCAATAAAGGAGGAATAGAGCTTGACTGAATGCCAGCAGCATGAAGATAGTTCTTGGTCTTGAGTTAGAGCTGATCACTAAAGGTGTTGAACGAGGGGATAATGATAAGCAGAATGACCATCATAACAGAAAAGTGTCAGGCAGGGAGAGAGATAGATAGACAGACAGACAGACAGAGCCTCCATGGAGACAACATGAAAAAACCTTCAGGTCTCAGAGGAGAATGGAATATAGCAAGTTGGACATTAAAGGAGAATCTAGGAAGCGATGACTGCATGTTTGATGAAGTGGATCAAGGAGGACAGCTGAAGAACTAATGGTGCCCGTCTTAAGAGTCAATGAAGGACATAAATGCAGGATAGAAGAAGTCAGAAACAGATTAATTACAAGTTAATAATATATGGCCCTTCCAGAAGGGACAGGGAGATTATCATGTTAATTAAGCGAAGCAGCATCTATACCAGCTGTCAGAATTGTCTGTATTCATCCATATACCAATCCTCTGCCTCTTATTTTCTGAGCAGATAACTAATCTCAACATACTGCATGATAATATAAGCATGGATTTAATTCATTATTTTCTACTGCAAGTGACAAGACCTGCTGTCATTTTTAAATCTAAGTAACTGATGCAAAAGTAAACAAATATCTTCATTAAGCCAGAGGACTGCAAGCACCTATAATGTAAATGTATAAATATCTGAAGACTACCAAAGTACATGTGAAGGAGTAAATTGCATTTGTATATGTCGGTAATAAAGTATTATCCCCCACTGCTATAATGAAAACTGGGTTTATATATTCTAACTGTGTAGGGGTATTGCATGTGTAATACTGATGCACCTCATGAACTGGAGAGCAACAGAAAGCATGGAAGGAAATATTACAGTATGTAGGAAGTTCTTTGAAATTTATAAATTTATACACTGAACTTCTTAGACATGCCTGAAGTATAACACCATTGTAGCTTTAAACTAAGTCCATGGAGTGATAGCTTTGGTAACCAAAATAACAAGGCTATGACAGTTTACAGGTTATAGTTACAAATCTAGCCTGCATGAGGTCCATATCAGTACATGTACTTGTATATGCATTGCTATGGTGTGCATATACTTAAACTCTTCCTGGCAGTAATCATAGAAGGATTATCTTAACTTCTTATCCCCTAACTCACAGTGTATTTTTTCTCTAAGAAGAGCAACAGAGTGCAACATTGCTATACAAATGAAGGGTAAATAAATTAATCAAAATACTGCACAAACATGTTGACTGCCACCCAAGGATGAAAGGGAAAACCACAAGAAGTATTAAATGCAACAACATGGCCTTCATTTGGGCTGGAGAATTTCAGCTACTATACTTGCTGATGCGAGGTTCAGAGAATGGTGATCAAACAGGGGGTTGGCAAAATTGAATTAGTGAATTATAATAGCCTGTGTGCAAATGGGAAGGATCAGAGCATGCACATATATAGTATTGGGACTAGTGTCTGTTTTTCCTCTTTTCAGTTACTATGTTAGCTCTGTCATGACTTTCAGGAACTCTGTCTTATTACTTAAAACTTAAAACTTAAAACTGATTAGTTTTGTAGTTTACATTTACTGCATTTAAGCCCAAAGAGCCATATTAAAATGTTGATTCTGGGTTCATTAAGTTTACCCTAGTACTCATCCAAGTATTTAAGGATTTTTTTAAACAGATCCAGTGAACTGTTTTGTCTGATTCCTTACTTATTCCATAATCGAGTGGTTCACTGAGAAAAGATTCTAGTTGTAGACGTAGTTTTACAATATCACTGTATTGTATAACCAAATTACTCCATACTGGTATGACTTATGAGTTATACATATCAGTAACATATCTAAATACGATTATAGAGAACTGTCTGGGTATCTTTCTTCCACATTGTTCTCATTTCTGCATGCAAATCCTGATACTTTATAACTTTGTGTCTCTCTCTGTATGCAAGACACTGTAGTCACTGTGTCTAGTGATTTCAATGATCAATGCTACTTTTGTCTTCTTTTCATGGACCACTATATCTGGTTTTTTCGAATCTATATTTTGAACTCTTGGTAATGGGTGATCCTATATGATGCAGACTTCATCATTTTCTATGGTACTTTTTTGTCTCATGTTTCCAGTGTTTTTCAGCTACTTCAGTATTATAATGTTTGCACAATACCCAGTGCAACAGTCTTGCCATATTATTATGCCTTTCAGTATACAGTCCTTCTGCCATTAGTATGTCACAACCAGCAACAAGTTTTGCAACTATTTCTAATTCTGTTTTACAAAACCTACCTTTGTCTGTTTCTCCTACATGTTCAATGGATGTTGTAAACCATGTAGTCCACTATCTTGGGCTGCCAATATTAACCTTTCATCTTCTGGTTTGAATTTGCCTCTCATTAGTGATTCCTGCATTTGATCCTGATCAACATGAGATTCTTCCAGGAGTTTTCTATACTTGCAACTGTATTTATGCATTTTCCACATTTCTTCCTTTCTCATCTGATCCTTCACCTTATATTCTTTCTTTTGTTTTTTGGCACATTCAGTTGTTGCCTGATTTTTATGTACTTCTGGTTTGATTTCCATTCCCGCTTGATGCCGATATGCATCTGCTAGATTAAGCAGGGAAGTCATCTTAGATTTATTTTCCCCATGTTTCAAAATTTTCACTATATTTGGGTCCTGTGAAATCAGCAGATATGTATGCAGTACCATGATTGCAGATCTATACATGTAATCAATTTCAAGGAGGCCCATACCTTCTTCAGAATAGGGAATATATAATCTTGGTATGCATCCTTTTTTATAAATCGGTCAATGAGCATGAAGCATCCTTCTTGTTTTCCTGTCTAATCTATACAACACCTTTTGTGGCCAGTCAGTCACTCCAAAACTGTAAGTTAGGACAGGAAGAGCAAATTGATTTATAGCTTGAACTCTGTTCCTAGATGTCAATGCTGTTTTCACGATTAATTTAAGTCTTCTAAAATATTCATTACTGAGTTTTATTCACATTTGTTCATGTTTTATTGTTGATCTTCAATCAATTGCCAAATATTTATACACTACCTCTTGCTCAAGTTCTTTTATATCACATTATTGTCTCAAACTGATGTTTTCTTGGTGTTGCAGTTTTCCTGCTTTAAAGGTTGCTTTTGTACATTTATCAAGACAAAGGACATTCTTATATCATTTGAAAATTTTTTGACTTTCAGTTCCTCATCTGATGAGCTATACAATTTTAAATCATCGACAAAGATAAGATGAGAAGTCTTTACACTTTGTTGCTTTATGGGAGCAAAATTATAGCCATGACCTAAACTGTTACGCAGACAGCTAAATGGGTTAAGAGCAAGGCAAAAGAACAGCAGTGACAGAAAGTCACCCTGGAATATCCCCCTTTGGATTTTTATCCTTGGAATAATAATTTATCCTTTATCATGACTTAACTGCAAAGTGGTTTGCCACTGTTTTATGGTTGCTGTGATGAAGTTTAATAGTGTAGGGTGTATCTTATACATTTTTAAGCACTCTTTTATCCATAAATGTGGGATACTGTCAAATCCTTTTTTGTAGTCTATCCACGTCATACTTAGATTCTTCCCCTTTTTACAGTTCTCTGCTATGACTTTAACAACAAATGATCCTTTGTTCCATATGACTTTCTTTTTATTACCCTTTTGTTCTATTGCCATAATTGAGTTTTCTTCTAAATGACTATAATCTCTGTAGGCATCAGTTCTAGTGTATAGTTTATACGTTGCTGGAAGGCAAGTTATTGGGCTACAGTTTTTTAGGGTAGCTTGCAGGTTCGCTTAAGTAGGAACATTGTTTTTCCTGTTGCTAGCCAGGCTGGTGTCTGTTTGGAGTGCGCATATAAATAGTTCTTACTCATGGCTAAATCTTCATGCAAAGATGTTATCCTTTTAGCCAGAAGTTAGACACTGTGTCTGGGCCTCAGATTTTCCAGTCAGAGGCTTTTCTTAACTTTGTTTCAGTCTCCCTGGCTGTAACTTCATCCATATCTTGTAAATTTGAATTTCTTAATCTTTCTTTTACTTCTATCCATTTAGCATTTTTGTTATCTTCCACAGGCTCTTCATAGGTATGTCTCCAAAATGTATCTGTTTTTTTTTTTATTTTTTGGTGGTCTTTCATTTCCTTTTACCTTATTTCCCAATTCTCTATACAACTTTTTTGGGTCATCAATAAATTGCTTATTTTGTAATTTTCCTTTATATTTATCTGTGTATCTTCTTAGTTTTTCTGCCTGTGCTAATATTTTTAGTTTATTATTTGTGATAGTGCATGATAAATCCTGATCCGTTATAATGCTGCACATTGCTTTTATCACATCTATCTTTCTGAGTATTTTTGTTGATCTATTCCCTCTTCTTTACTCTTCTAACAATGACACTTCTTGTCTTAATTGCTTTATAGTTTTGTCTATTCGATACTTCCATGATGGCATTTGATTTCTTCCAGTCCTTTCCCTTACTACCCTATGTTCTTGTGGTACAACTTTATCTGTTATTAACTTGGCTGCACATTAATGTATCCTATTTACTTCTGTTATATCATATGAATCTCTATGGCAGTCCTAATTATTGTGTTCATTTGTTTTATCAAACTTCTAACTTTTAGGGTTTTATTGACTTTCTGCAACCATTTCTTTCATTGATCTTAATTTGTCTATCCATCTCTATTAAATCAAGCAACTCTTCTCTTTGATAATTTTCATTAAACTGAGGGCACATTCTTTGTATGCCATTTCCTGCAGGCATTCTATAGAAAGTTCCAGAGCTTCTTCCTGCGCCATGTTCTCTTCAGTTTCACCGTGTGTCATCCTTTGATTTTTCATATGGGAAATCACTGGCCTATCATTCCATGACATTGACTGTGCCAGAGTTGCCACAGTTTCCTGTTCTTTCCCTTGCTATATAGCTCCAACTGAACATTTGTACCAGTTTCCTTTGGGAGGCTCAAAGTATATTCATATGTGAACTGATTAGATGATTCCTGCTCCACAGGTTTCTCCTTAATTTGGGTGTCTGTTGCTCTATCCTGTTGTGTTGTTATCAGAGTTAGACTTTCTACACTAAATCCTTCACTTTGCAGGTAATCAGTAACATAGGTTTCTATTTATTTAACTTCTCCATTACTAATCCTCTTTTCTACTTTTCCTCTTTGTTTTCTTATTTCTTGTATTGTAAAATTTTCTATATCTGGATGTCTTTGCCTGCATTTCTCCTCAAATATCTTTAGTGCTGCTCTTTTTGCATTGATTAGTTTTACTTTCTCCTTTGCATAAATATTGCACCATATTAAATTTATTTTTCTTTCCTATGTCCATATTTCTTCTTCAGATGTCTCCTGGTCCTCTTGTTTCTCCTTAATTTGGGGACTAGTTTCTCCATCATGCTGTGATATGACCTGTGTTAGACTTTCTACACTAAATCCTTCACTTTGCAAATATTCCATAATTTCAGCTTCTATTTTTTAACTTCTGCTTGACTAATCTTCTGTTCTACATTCCCTCTTTGTGATCATTTTTTTATTGTGAAATTTTCCACATCTGGATGCCTTTGCACATATATATATATATATATATATATATATATATATATATATATATATTTGAATATCTTTGAGGATGCCTTTTTTGTGTTGATTAATTTGGCTTTCTCCTTTGCATAAATATTGCACCATATCATATATCTCTTTATTTCCCTTGTCCATATTTTTATACCCTTCATACATCTCTAAATGTTGTTCTTTATATTTTTGTAGTTCCTCAGTCACTTCTTTTTCCAAACAGCACAAGGTTTCTTGGTCGATATAGTGTTTTTCATAGATCTGTTGTATTAATGAACACAAATTTTTATTTGAAGCTTCTGACAGTTTTTCTTCTGGAAATATTTTTCTTTCCTCTAATTTTTCTCTTAATTTTTTCATATATCTTTTTTTTGTGGAAATTCTGAGCTTCTTGCATAATAGTAACAATGCCTACTTTCTTTCTTATCCTCAATAGTTCACTCTGTCATCTGTATGCCTCTTTTTTGCCAATCAGTTTTTGTGATTTTTGTGAACTGCTACTTCCTTCTATAATAGGGGCCCATCCTCCCCCTGGACCTGGCCTAGCTAAATTGTAGGAATATTTCCATGTCTTGAGGATTCTACACTGTCAATTTTTCCAGTCTTAGTACCAGTGTGCCTACCAGGATTGGCTAATTTTTTATCCCGGGGCTTGTGCACCCAGCTATCTTCTTTATTTTTAACCTACTTCTGTCCATTATATATGCTATATAAAATACAGTCTATATATTAGTGTCATGTTTCTGAGATTTTGTGAAAAACAAGGCCCACCTCATGAAAGTACTCACCATGACTTGAGGATGAAATTCAATTCCAACAATACTTCTCTCCTTTTGCTGATTTTTATTATCTCTCCATTCAGACTCCAATTTCACAATATGGCTACAGCAATAGATTTATAAGCATTTGTGGCCAGATTACTTCAAGACAAAGGTGATGTGAGCTGGCTAAACACTACAGGAAGTGATGCAATAGCATCAGAATCAGGGCAGTCTTTGAAAAGAACAACAGGATATTCAGTAAATGTAATCATTCAATGCCTTTTCTGTCCTAACCATGGATGTGTAATAAATAAAGAAAAAAACAACAATCATTCCACAATCTGAGATTTTAAGACATTGATATAATATTTGAAGACTGGCAGGCTCTTTGGGACAGCTCAGTGTTACCGTGGGTAGTGCTGTAATGTCAGAGCTGGAGGTTCTCTGGTTCAGTTCTTGCCTGGAGTATCTTCTGTGCAAAGTCTGCATGTCCTTCTGTTTACATGTTTTTTTTCTGGGTGCTCCATCTTTTTCCTACAATCCAAAGACATGCAATAGGTAGACTGGGGAATTCTAAGTTGTCCATAGATGTGTGTGCATTCACGAGTGATATGGAAGTAAAATTTGGTGATCTACTTCCATTTCCCATCGCTTAGTAAAGTCTAGGGATGCTGAGGACTGTTTGCAGAATCTCTACAGGAGTTGGCTGTAAACATGAATGGATCGATGGTTCCTTGAGCTCTTAAGGTCTCTTAGATCCTGGAACAGGTAATGGAAACCCTTCTTTCATGTGGAAATATCAGGCCATTCAAAATATGGCTTCCAAATTATGTGTGCACTTCTTAGTAGTCTTTTATAAAGTGATTATGCCACGACAAAATGACAAAGATTATAAGAGTTTGCAAAATTTCTAGCTTTTTGTTACTTACCCATTGTGTACTGGATTATATCAGGAATGTCTTAAAATGTGGGAATGTATACTAGAATTCAAATTCACAAAATGAAATAATACAAACCTGATACATAAGATTATCATAATAAAGTATCTTTTACTTGGAAGACAAATATTACAAAGTACTTTCCTTCTGCAGTATTTTTATAATTTCATAACAGTCAGGGTCTAAATGTCAGGCTGATAGTTTGTACCCTTATTTTTGCTTTTAATCCTATTAAGAGGAATTACATCTGGCTTCCTCCTTTCTTTAAGGACTTCACTCACTTCCCGTAATGTATTTAAAAAGCTAATTCGTGGTTTGGTTTCCCCTCAGCTGTTTTCATCTCTCAAGGACTTAATGGATGAGACCACTTGCTGCCATTTCTGAAATTTTATTTGGACTCTGTCTTTAGCAATGAATTAGAAACCACTAGTGCTATATGATTAGTGGCCATCTATCCCACCCAGGATGACAGCTCCTTCCTGTTCCCTCTCTCTCTGACCTGTTGTTCTAGTAGATGGAGCACTATTTGATCCTGGTCCATTTGGGTCACAGTCAGGGTTTCATCTACTGGGTCATACACATCACATTCGCTTATTTCTAAATGGCTGCCTAGTGGCACACATAAGACTCTCCTTTCCTCATGCCCTAGATGAAAACACCAACAGACTGACCTCTCTTCAGTAAGTAGGTACTAGCAGTACCTGCCTGAGCCATGCCATTACGGAGTAATATAAATGATCTAGTTTGCTGGTGTGCCTGATGTCAAAGTGCTCCAGTTAACATTTGGCATCAGCATTTCATCTGCTTTTCTGCTTTCCTAACAGTAGAAACTCTCATTTTATTATCTTGCTCCTATTAATAGCTGTGGTGCCCGTATATAGCATTTGACACATTGTACTACCTTTTTATAATCCTAATATTGCCTCAGAGAATGCCCTGTTCTTGTTTGCTCACTCTCTCAGTTATCTTAATCCTTTCATAGAATCATAAAATCATAGAATATACATGGCAACTGTGTCATTTGGCCACTTGCCCCTTGACAGTACCCACCCTTAGTCCTTACCTCCTTTATCAAGGAGCAATATGCCAGTAACACCAGAGGTGAATACCCATCCAGTTGTCTAATTGCATGATCTGGAGTGAAGTTTGCCCCAGATAAGGAGTAGTCATTTTGTGATGAATCTGTCTTTCCACCATAATTTGTTTATTCGCTGATGCAGGTTCAGATCTCTGATCCTCATCTTAACTGACTATTTAATATGTTGAGTTATAAGAGGCCTTGGACTGCTAGATCCCTTATAGTCTGAAACACAAGGCAGAGAACATCTTTAAAGAGTCTATAGGCACTGAATACAGGTCTTTTATGCCCATAATGTTTTTTGTTAGAAACCTCTGGAATATCTCCAACTGCCTCATGCATCTGTGAAAATATATTCTAAAGAGGACATTGTATTCTATGATGGGCCTAATCATTGTGGAATATAGTGGGGTAAGGACATCTTTGGATCCAGAAGAAATACCCTTTGTGATCAGCTGTGGTACATAGAAAGATTTCTTCAGCACTGTTGCAACATAATGACTGGAGGCAAGGCAGTTATCTACACATTTTCCAAGGTGTCTCACAAAAATCTTCATTTTGGAGTGAGGTTTTTGTCTCTACATTAAAGCAGCTTGAGGGATTGTTTACCAAATGTGACAACACTGCACATTTTAGCACTTAATTTTACACTATTTTCTATGGCCAGCTATTAACATGTGTAGGTTCAAGTTGTCATTCTGTATGTCTTTAGAAGGCGATTTGAGGATGACACCCATTTTACATCTGCAAACTTGGTTAACCACAGATCGCCATTTTTGATTTCTTTATCAGAGAAGTATATGCTAAATAGATCATCTCCCTAGTATGTATGCCTGAGGAACTCCACTGGTTGCCTTCACATGCTCTCTGAGGGCATCTTGCCACTCTAACTGTGTGGATTCTGTCCCTCATCCAATTTGCTATCCATCTAACTACATATACATCAGACTGGAGCACATTAAGCGTGTTAATTATTTTAGCGTGTGGTATGGTATCAAAGTCTTTGGTGAGGTCAAGATATGCTGTGTGGACAGCATGACCACTGTCCATGGCTTATGCTACTGTCTAAAAGAAGTTTGCCTCTTTTCTCTTGTACATATGGTACACATCCTGCAAAACCTGTACCTTGATATGTTTGTATCACAATCATGATTCTGTGAGTGCCATGCTCCTGTCACTGCTGCAATGTCAAGATATTGATCAGCTATAAAAAACACTAGTTCTGGAAGCTTTACATCAGGACATTGGTACATTTTAGTTATAACCTCAACAAAAATAAAATTTTCACCTTTCCTGTACATATAGCAAACATATTTGCATCTTTGATTAACCACGTTTCTGATCTTGTTCTCATTATTAATATTTACATCACTGACTATTTTTGACATTTTGAGTGAAAAGGCAATAACATTCTAACATTTGCCAAGCCTGCACACCTGCTGTGTTTAAATGTTGACTAGTAAAATACTTAAATCTACATTGTAAGTTTGAGGTTTCCCTCCCACATAAAAATAAACTTTCATACCAGTGTAGGCCTGTATCTGTAACAATGGTTCTTCAGTCCTTAACCACATATATGAATGGCACACTAGCTGTTCAGCCATAATTTAACCTGTGAGGTTAAGTGCATTACATTCTTACCCTTTACATAGTCAGTGAGCACATCTTAAAATACTTATGTGAGTCAAATTTTCCTTAGCTTTTCCTAAGTTGTTCATAAGTGGACAATTACTTCGAGGTTCCTCTTGTGATTTTTTTTTTAATTTCTCCAAATCTTCTGGGTTTCTAATACCATGACGGGAATGGACCCCATTCCTAAGTCAAAGTACGATTAAAGTTCATGAAATTAATATTGCTTCAGTTTTGATGTTAGCCAGTAGTGGTCTTCACAGCACCCACAACGTGCCCAGTAATGTCTCCTTCTGCAATTCGTACAGTGTTACATGAATTGGTAACATATCTAAATAAGATTGTAAATTCTTTTTTATAAGACCAGTTGCTCCTACTACTATTGGAACTGTCTGGGTATCTTTCTTCCACATGGCTCTCATTTCTGCCTGCAGATCAAGTTATTTTATGACTTTGTGTCTCTCTGTATACAAGACACTGTAATCATTCACCTGCATTGAAAGTTAAAAGGATAATAACCCTAACTCTTAACTGATGTTTTAAATGAACTGTAGCTGGGTCCGGCACTGGACATTCCCTCAAAAAGCCATATTGTAAACTGCTTAGCCATAAAAACAAAAACCCTCAGTTGCTAGTGTTTTAAATTCATCTAGTGACTACCTTGCAGCTAACCCTCCTGCAAAACAGTAAATTAAGGCTACTTTAAAACTTATAACCTGCCTATAAGGGCCTATTAAACTAAAGATAATTTTGAACTTAAAACTTTCCTAAAAGACCTATTGTAAGTAATAGTACACCCACCTTGCAACCTCCAATCACTGGCAAATTGGAAACCTGGTTAAGCCCCGGTCCGCTCGCCCTTGCTTCACTCGGGCTCGCTCCACGCCCCACCCTGCCCCCAAATTCCACCCGCCCCTACTATTGCTTAATTTATATCTCCCTGGCCACTCCCAATTCTTCTACAACCAATCACCTACAACCTGTACTACAACCTCAACCTACCCCATATGCCAATACTAGTCTCCCTCCCCTCCACCACTCTCATACTAGTACCAAATCTTAACCTAACTGCTATGTCTATCTCCACACCTTTATTGCTAACCTTTCTGCCATCCCTGCTAATCATCCCATATCTACTTTCCTCCTATGAGAGCACTAAATACCTTGGCTTTCACTACCCCAGATTCCAGACCTCAACTCCTTCACTTACATGCAACATTCCTCAACTTTTCCCCTCTCAGATTTTCAACCCACCCAAGTATGTCCCTATCAGACCAAAATACATCCGCTCCAAACCAAGGTACTATCATGGTACTCTACTCAGGATCTGGAAACTCATAACTAGGCTAAAAAAACAACCTCACCATGGATGGTGACATCCACCCAAACCCAGGTCCAACCACTATTACTACCTCTATTCACTCCACCAACTCACCAACCAATATAGACCCCTCACATAGACCTGCAGACTCCCTGCTGGCCTGCCATCTGAGCATCAGGAGCATAAATAACAAAATCCAGCACCTACATGCCCTCCTGGCAGTATATTCACCTGATATACTCTGCCTCACAGAAACATGGCTAAAACCTGCCACTAAGGACAATGAAGTCCTGCCGCCTGGGTACAACATGCATAGACTTGATCGCACCCAAAAAAAAGGGGCGGAGGGGTAGCAATACTCTAAAAGTCCACCTTATCTATCACCATAGCCAACCTACAACCCCCTCTATTTAACAACGCTGAAATCATTATCACAAAGCTACATATTAACAACCATAAAAGCATAAAAAATATCTGTGTCTACATTCCCCCAGGGAAGAACACAGACACCCTTGAGGAGTTCCTAACCTGGCTCAACAACAACCAGCAGCAGGAAACCATAATCCTTGGGGACTTCAACATTGACTGGAAAGCCTGCTCCTCTCAATCCCCAACAACCCATGTAAACCTCCAAGGATATACCCAAACCATAACCTCACACAATAGGCTAAGCAAATCACAAGACAAAGCTAATACCCTGGACTGGATACTCATCAATAACTCTCCACATCTCTATATGGCAGGCACCGTACCAGATGATCTAAGTGATCACTGCCTC
Source organism: Protopterus annectens (assembly GCF_019279795.1). NCBI lineage: Eukaryota > Metazoa > Chordata > Ceratodontiformes > Protopteridae > Protopterus > Protopterus annectens. The sequence continues at coordinate 27,320,244 of NC_056751.1, read as the reverse complement.
ACATGGCAGGCACCGTACCAGATGATCTAAGTGATCACTGCCTCACATATATACTCAAGCTTAAGATTAACTGCTATCATCAACCCACCTATAGAACTATAAGAAGCAACAAAAACTTTGATTGCCAAAAATTTAACAATGAACTAAAGGCATGCAACTGGTCTGCCCTAAAAAGCCTTCCACTAAATTAAGCAGTCATTTACTTAAACTCCAGATTCCTGGCTATTCTCGACCTTCATGCCCCCAATCATACTAGTAGAACCAAGGTCAATACTGCACCTTGGCTCACTAAAGAAACTAGGGCCAAATTTGCATTAAGAAATAAAGCATGGACACCTACCGGACTACTAAAACCCAACCTGACCAACTATTATTTAGGCAACTAAGAAATTATGCAAAAAAATTTGTAACTATCGATAAAAAGAAATACTACTACCGCCTACAACAAGTACACAAAACTAAACCTCAGAAATTCTGGACAGGAATAAATTGACTCCTCCACCCAGGACAAACCACCACCCCAAGCCCATCTGCCACTAATCAAAATCCCCCAGAAGACATTGCCAACTCCTTTAACACCTTCTTCACTGAAACCATCCAAACTTTAGCAAACCAACCCACACCCACTGGTTCTAATCCTAACACAACCAATTCCAAAGCTATAACTCCCTTCAGTCTCCAACCAGTCCCCACTCAACTCATTAAGATCCTACTTAGGAAACTAAGTCCCACCACCCTGGCTGCCGACCTCCTCCCAGCAGACTACTTACAGAAGGCTGCAGATGCAATTGCATACCCCATCTCTGTCCTTATTAACCAATCCATATCAGAAGCCATTATCCCCAGCATATGGAAAATCTCACATGTCATACCACTTCACAAAGGGGGCAGTTCCACTGAACTGTCTAACTACAGGCCCATAGCCATTTTGTCACCACTAGCTAAGATCATGGAAAAGTGTGTTCATATTCAACTCATGAAATATCTCACGCAGAACAAACGTCTATCCAACTCACAACATGGTTTTAGGCCTAATCACAGCACTACAACAGCCCTCCTCTCTTTCTCAAACAGTATAAACCACAATCGTAACAATAACAAACTGTCCTCTGCTCTCTTTCTAGACCTGTCCAAGGCCTTTGACATGGTGGATCACAAAATGCTAATGAATAGCCTGGAGGCCTATAATTTAAACAAACAGGCCCTCCAATGGTTTGAGTCCTACCTACAAGGCAGGCAACAGGCTGTACTATGGCAGGGAAAACTCTCTTCACACCTCTCCATCAGACTTGGAGTCCCCCAGGGCTCAATACTAGGTCCCCTTCTTTTCTCCATCTTTATAAATGAACTTAGCACAGTCATACCAGAGGCTACCTGCATTCAATATGCAGATGATTCGACCTTGATCTGCTCTGCCTCCACCCCAGCAAAACTTACCCCAATAACCCAAAGCACCTTCAACAAGGTTGAAAATTGGCTACTAAACCAATGCCTAATACTAAATCCCAACAAAACTAAGTTACTTCTCTTCACCCCAACATATAGGACCTCCTCACCACTGTTCAATATAACAGCTAATAATGGTACCATCATCTCCCTAGCAAACCAAACTAAGCTGTTGGGTGTCACGATCGACAACAACCTCAGGTTTGATGCACACATCAATCAAACTATAAAAACTATCAATAAAAAATTTGGTAGTCTCTACAGGATCAAATCATTCCTCACCCCGCAAGCTAGAATTGCAATTGCCCGCTCCCATCTCCTATCTACCCTTCTCTATGCCTCCCCTCTCTTCTCATACCTGAGTAAAACCAATCTTAAAAAACTGACATCATGCTACAACCACATTGCTAGATTTGCAACTGGCTCACCCTACCGTACCCACCACTGCCAGAACCTGAATCTCCTGGGCTGGCTGGCACTACCCCAGCTCCTACAGCTCAACCAGCTCAAAGTTGCCCATAAAATCCTCCACCATCCGGACACCACCCCAGCCCTAAGAAACATAATCTGCCCCTACAGCAACAACCGAACACTCCGCTCATCCACCAAACTCCTAGTACTTACGATCAAATAAAACCATGCTGCAAGCGACTCCCTCTTCTCCAACTCTGTCGGTAAAAACTGGAACTCACTACCAGCTGACATTACCTTAGAGTCTTCACCAACTATATTTAAACACAAACTTAAAAGCCACCTCAAATCACACTGGATATGTCCCTGTACCAACCCGGACTAAGACCCCACATATCACCTGCCCGTCCATCTCTCCTCATTTAACCAATGAGATCCTTTATGTTAGCTACTCTAGGTATTGTTTGTGTAAATATAATTTCTTAAACCCAAGGTAATATGTTATCTTAACTACTGCTTTTAATTGAAAAGTATGCCTCGGGCCTCATGGAATGATGTATGTACTACGTCTACAATCATCTTGTATGTAACCTCAATTTATTGGATTATCTATTTTGTAATGCCCATAACTTAAATGCTATGTTGCTAATATTTGTAGTTTGTAATTTCTATATGTAATTTGGAGCTTTTTTCCCCAGGACTCTGCTGAAAATGGACAAGTATCCAGTCGGACCATCCCGGTTAACAAATGTAAAATAAAATAAATAAATAAATAAAATTAAGTGTGGTGATTTCAATGATCAAGGCTACTTTTGTCTTCTTTTCTTGGACCACTGTATCCAGTTTTCTAGCATCTATCTTTTGAACTGTTGGTATTGGGTGATCCCATGTGATATAAACTTATTCATTTTCTATGATTCTTTGTGACTTGTTTCCAGTGTTTTTCAGCCACTTCGATACCATAATGTTTGCACAATCTCCAGTGTAACAATCTCGTCACATTATTATGCCTTTCAGTATACAGTCCCTCTGCCATTAGTGTGCTGCAACCAGCAACAAGGTGTGTGAATGTTTCCAATTTGGTTTTACAGAACCTACATATGTCTGTTTCTCCCACATGTTCAATGGACTTAGTAAACCAGCATGTACTACCCACTATCTTGGGATGCCAATATTAACCTTTCATTTCTTGATGCGAATTCATCTCTCCTTAACCATTCCTGCGCTCGTTCTTGATCAACATGAGGTCTTCCAGACGTTTTCTATACTTGCAACTGTATTTATGTTTTTCCACATTTCTTGCCTTCTCATCTGGTCCTTCACATTATATTCATTCTTTTGTTTTTGTTCCTCTTGTGACCCTGAGGACAGCTTCATGTCCCTATATGCCATGACACCAAATATGCACCTGACCTTCCAGTTCCTTCACTCTACTAAATCTACCCTTGGTGAGTGATAGTTTGCAAAAAGAATCTGCATCTTTGTTTTCTGTGGTGTTGTATTGTCCTTCTAAGGATAAGCACCTTGGACATTCCAAGCATTCTCTTCAGCTCCACTTTTGCTATTTCTATAAATGAACTAATCGCTTCTAGGAGAGTAAAAGAAGTTTGTCTGACAGAGTTGGAGGCATGAACCTTTGTTTCAACACCATTATCATCTCAACCTACTGTTTTCCTACTAGTATTCATTCTTCACAACCTCTTTGGAAGTGTTGGTGACCTTTCAGACTTCTGACTTTAGAGGTGGTATGCTGAGAACTTCGAAATTCTACCTCCAAATAAGAAACTCCCTTTCCCAACAAAGAGGAGTTTGCAGATGAGACAATACTGTTGCATCCAGATTGTTTCCAAACATCTATTGCTTTGTAACTACTATTCTGCACTACTGTCATGAATTAGATTTTACCTTCTTAGCTGCTGTCTTTACTAATTAGGCCTTCATTAGATGTGTGTTGACCTGCTTGTTCTGCACCGAGAATGTCCTACTTCTGAAACAGATTCACTGTTACCTTTATTAGAGGATTCTTTTAGTTCATTTCTGGAAAGTCTCTCATTCTACTGCTAAACAGGAAATTCTGACATTTTAACCTAACCTGCACAATAACAGTACATTTGATTATGATATATAAATGTATTACCTTGTACAGTAATACTTAACTGTATGAGCCAGAAATGACAGCATGACAGGTATATAGTCAATGTACTAAAACAACAAGTATATTATAGCATATAATACTTATTCTGATATAAGATTACATATGTTAATTACTTAGCAGAATACATTTTTCAGACCGGCACAGTGGTGCAGCGGTAGCATTGTCACCTCACATCAAGAGGTTTTCCAGTTTGATTTTCAGCTGGGGTTCCTTTTGTGTGGAGTCTGCATATTCTCCCTCCATCTGTGTGGATTTGCTCCAGTTTCCTCCCACGTTACAAAGACATACATCTGGACCATTTCTCCCCGGGCCTCCGCTGAAAATTGGCTTTGGTCCAAGTCGGACTTTCCTGGTTAACAAATGTTAAATAAAATTTTACAATATCCAGAGATAAGAAAATAAAAATTGTTTTACAATTCAAAGAAAGAAATGTGTGGGAGCCCATAATTTATAGCACTATAACTACCATGTTGTCCCTTTAAATAATGCTGCAGTATAATGAAAAAAATGAACTTAAAGCAAGTTCTGCGTTCAAGTTAAATTTTGACTGAATTTGAATAACTCATATTCTGCACAATATCCTCCTCGTTATATGAACTTTGAAGTTTTGCACATCAATCTTTGATGAACAAGAGACTTGAAAGTTTACACTTTGTTTTTGAAGCAGAACCATAGGGGTGTATGCAACTGCATTAACAGCATGTTTGTTACCTGTCATTTCAGCACTCTGTTGGATGCCTTGTCTATTTCAAATACCTGTGTTGTTTTAGAAACCATTTTAAATAAAAAGTTATGGTTCTGTTATGCATTTCTCTATGTGGTACAACTGATACTGAGGCAGTATGCAACTTTTATAAACTCCAGTATATCTACACAATGTTTGGATGGCACGTCTAAAATCCTTATGAGGTATCCCATCTAGGAGTTTGTGTTTCAGATGTTAACAACCATTCCCTTTGCCTTATAAATACAAATAAAAATAACTTTTCTTATTGCCTTTCCTAACAGTATTCACAGCTCATTTATTTCTTTTCTTTTCCTTCTCTTAGTCATTGATTTGCATTTATTTTGTGTGCTCATTCTATGATGTATACCTAGGGAATAGAATACATGCTGAATTTTATACAGTCTTTTCCCTGATAATTAATTTCAATAGATCTTGCAGTTTAATTAAACTCATACAGCTTCTTCATTGGAACAAGATCAGGATTTATGGGTTTTGCATTCTAAAATGCCATGTTTCTCTGACAATGCATTGTAGAAGAACACAATTATTCAGTAAGCGGAGCACAGCACAGTGTATTAATGCTCGCAAACATACACACTATGTAAATCTTAATGAAGCATAATTAGATATAGAGTTACAGTGCTCATTTAGCTTGCAGGCTTACAATAGGCAATATAGGAGCAGCATACTGAGAAAGAGCAAAGTAGATTGAGCTGGGAACATAAATACAGTAAGGTTTGTGGGTGCATGAATGAAACAGCGGTTTGTCCTGTGTGCTCGACTTAGCCCTGCAAAATCACTGGAGATAATTGTCAGTAATACCAGTTGTTAGAGTTTCACTTTCAGAAAATACATGTCTTCTGGTATTTTTTTTTCAACTTTAACCAAGTATTATCTGGTTAAGTTACTTCTTCAGTCGCACAGTAGGAAAATTGAGTTAAAAAAGCATCAAACCCCTGTAGCCATGACAACAGGAAGCATCTCATTAGAGTTTTGGAGTATTATTCCACCTCACAAACTGCCAGACCATCATTAGCTTTTTCATTTTCGGATAAATCACTGAGGATAACAGCCAGTCAATAATGACAATCATTAGAATTCCATAGTTATTGCTCAGAAAATGTATTTCATGTTAATTAGAACTGTCTGAAACTTACAGGTCTGAGCTCTTAACAAACTGCTGTTGTAGTCAAAAGTGCAGGCTTTAAATCATTCCACCTCCATTTGCCTACTGTGTGCTTTTCTACAAGTCAGTCAGAGAGTGCTTCTGGGTCACCTCTGAATAGGGACACTGTACAATGTTTACCCACTTAAAGATAGATGAAAGAAAATAATATTTAAAATTTGGACCTTTGTCCCCTTATTATTTTTGGCTTTGTCCAGAATTCTTGAGCAAAGACTTTGAAAAGTACTTTGTCCATTCCTTGAAAGATGTGTGGCTTTTTGGCAAATTGTTGTGAATAGTAGTAATTAAATAATGATGGGCAAAAGTTTCAAACTTTGTATCTTTCAGAAAATGCTTGCTAATGCACAGCTTTTTATTCTAGCAATTCTCTAAGTATATATGATAAACATTTAACATCTGTTCATGATTTCTAAATCTCTGATACTTGAGCTAAGAAGTTAAGAGGTATTTGAAATGGGTATCACTGTATGCCTTTTGGACCAGTGATTTGATACATTTCTGGCATATAGTTTATGAATGTTTTCATTTACTTGTTCACAAGCAAATATGTTAAGTGCATAATCATGCAAGTGTCTGTAACTGATGGTTGCGTCTGTGTGTGTGTGTGTGTGTGTGTGTGTGTGTGTGTGTGTGTGTGTATGTGTGTGTGTGTGTTTGTGTGTGTGTGTGTGTGTGTGTGTGTGTGTGTGTGTGTGTGTGTGTGTGTGTGTGTGTGTGTGTGTGTGTGTGTGTGTGTGTGTGTGTGTGTGTGTGTGTGTGTGTGTGTGATTGTGTGTGTCTGTGTGTGCACTTAGTTTCTGCAACTCACAGTTGTTATGGTGTAAAGGAATGAACTGATTATAGTAAACAGGAACATAATCATATGAGCTATGATCTTTGCAGAAGTGTAGCTATGGCGGCGTGAGAGGGGCAATGGCTCTGGGTGCAAAGATTTAGGTAGACGCAATTGGATATCTATAATCCTGCTCAGTCTTTAGTGCAATACTGGCTTTTAAAAGCCAGTTTTGCATTTACGGTTAAAACATGAGTGCTATAGCACTCTGTGTAGGCAGGGTATAAACTGTAATGACCGTTTGCTACATTTGTAACAAGCAGTTTGCTGTAGTTTAAATGAAGACATTTTTAACTAATACATGAGCTCCATAGCACTCCATGCAGGCAGGGTATAAACTGTAGCAACTGTAAAGAAATATAATTTCTTCTTTTTAAACTGTATCATTTTTTTAATGTGTTAAGTGTGTGGAAGGAGGGCAAAGAAACAGGACCTGAATAGCCAGTGCGGTGGGGGGAGGGGGATCATGCATCTGGCCACTTGGTTGGTATGCCAGTAGAAAAAAAGCAGTAGTTTTTTTTTTTTTTTGCACTTGAATGGAAGAAGGAAGAGTTGGGGAAGAAGAGCATGAGTCTAGTTGTATGCTTTTTTTTTGCTGTTCAATAGAAGATATAGGTGGGAGGGACATGGATCTCACTATAATCATTGGCTTATTACAGCAAAGCTGATAGATGTTGCCACTGACTTATTACAATAAAGTATGTGTGTGTGTGTGTGTGTGTGTGTGTGTGTGTGTGTGTGTGTGTGTGTGTGTGTGTGTGTGTGTGTGTGTGTGTGTGTTTGCAGAAGAGCTAGGTGGGGGGGACAGCATGGAATCCATGACCTGAGGGGTTGGGGCGCTGGTTTGATGTAACAGCCCAGAGTACTGTTGGAGCCAGCTATGCTTCTGGTTCTTTGAGTATGATCTTTGGTTTCCTTGTTTTTTTGACTGTTGACGGTCTGTTTATTTGTCTGTGATTAAACTGGACAGTATGAGTACATTTTTAATTCAGCTTTCTTTTTTGCAGACACAGGTGTAAAATCCACTGTGTTGGGCTACAATAGTCTGCCTGGTACTTAGTGTAGATGAATAAGGCTATGAGCCACTTCTGTAGAGCAGGATTTGATTCCATTAGCCTTTACAGCAAATGCATTGCACCTTTGTCTTTTGAATTCCTGCACCCTTCATATAGTCCCTTATCAGTGCTTCACTATATTCTATTTACTGTGACTCCCAGCACTTGACAGATACATTTTCAATAAAAGTGAGTTTCAAGGGAAGAAAACTTTACAGTTACTCAAGTTAAGTCTGTTTACAGTGTGGGGCTGTTTTTCTTTGTTAGGAAATGGTTGCCAGTATGTTTGTTGAAAAATCTGAAATGCCATTTTTAAATTAAATCCATATTTCTGTGTTCATTGTAAAAGTAAAAAAGAAAATAGTGTGTACACTTACAGGTTTGAACAATGTTTTATGTAATTTAAGAGACAGCCAATTAATGGAATACTGATGACCATTTGACTATGACCTGGCTTTGAGTACTAGCTTTTGCTTACTATCCATGTGCACATTCCATTGATCTTCAGGTGATACAATAGGAGGAATTGCAGGTATCAAAGCTAGGGTCTTTCATCTCCTTCACCAGTGTCTGCCCCCAGTAAATTTGAAACAGCTGAATACAATAGAAGACCTTTAATTCCATTTGCCTAGTATTTTGGGAGCTCATTACTATATTTCTTAAGCAGCGTCTTTCCTGTAGTTATAGACTCAGACCATTTGGTGGGAGATTGGATTAATGGTTAAGGTGTTTACCTTATACACCCAAGGTGCAGGGTTTGATTCTCACGTGGGGTAATTGGCTAGGCTTGAAATGGTCCGTAAGAAGAGTTGGCCTTGCACTAATCTATGAACCTATGCATTTGCTGAATCCCATGACATCTAGAGACATCTGCAGACTGCACAGTGATAAGACCATGGCCTGAGAAAGGCCTGCTGCTTCTGATGTCACTGTTTGTAGCTGCATTACTGTAAATCTGAAAACAAGTCTAGTAAATAAAACACCTCATGTTCTCACCCTTAAAATGTGATGAATTCCGATTCATGTCCAGCTAGTCTATGGTGATGAAGGTATCATCATAAATGTAATAGCTATATGGACAACTTGATGAATGTGCATATTTGTCAGGTGAGGAATCATTGCAAAGCACTAGGAAATGCAAACTTTCTCATGGACAATGTATTAGTGAGTACAAAAACATTAGCCTGCTGTATATGTCACAGCCAGAATGAGCCAGCACTAAATGGAAGACTGATTCATAAAATATTATAACAGAGTGTGTAACACTGTCTAACAGACAACACTAGGCTAGGCCTTGCTTATGGTGAGTGTGAGATGAAGCAGTTCAAAATGTGTGCATGTATATATATATATATATATATATATATATAGAGAGAGAGAGAGAGAGAGAGAGACAGATGTCATACAGGTGTTCAAACAGTGAGAAGACAAAAGTGATCAAAAATGAAAAGTTTGCAAATTGCCGGTCTTCTCATGGTACAGCGGGAATTAGGAATTTGCCCTTTTCCCAATGTAGTGTGGTCTCAAAAGTGGTATATATACGTTGCAGAGGTTTTGGGTAGTATAGGGGGGTTACTCCATCTGCGAGAATAAACATTTACATTTTTTAATGTGTCTGAGTACTTGAATTTGGAAAACACATTTTGAGAACAACAATGGAATGATGTGGAAGATACAATTAAATACTGATGACAATACACTATGATGTAGTTTGCAGTTTAAAAAAGGAGCAGCATATAGGTTTATGGAAACAAGAGTTAGAAGAGATTAAAAAAGAATAGAAAGAATAAATAGAACAGGTATTAAACAACTACACTAAAGCAGTTTAGAAATAACATAGTATTTAAGTGGGCAGATATGAGCCAGTTGCTATACACCTGATTTAGCCATTTTCAAAATATTTTTACTTGTGTTCATTACTAAGAAATTGAAGAAGGATATTTTAATGCACTTCTTTCCTGCTGTTTTTGGTTATTTTGCTAGGTAATGAGTTCCATGTTGCAGATGCAAGTTTTGAAAAGGCATTTTCACCTATTGCCTTGGTGAAGTGAGAGCCTGACAAACAGATAGCACTGCTTGCAGAGGAGCATATGGGATAGCTTGTCTGCCTGTGTTGCAGTTTATGCTCTAGGACTGGGCAGGATGAGCAGTGAATAGTTTTGATGCCAAACAGTTGAGTAGGAAGAATAGCTACTGGTAGTCATTCTGGACTTTTCTGGAGAGGTGCAGTAATATTTTCTGGATCTATCCAGAATTATAGACCTATAGGTGTTCTCTGCAGTCACTTTCTGAGTAGGGACATTCTGTGCTGAGATTAGAGCAAATATTGACAATATTCTATTTTGGGTATTATCAGTTGTAATGTTAGAGCTTTTCTAGATTGTCTTGGGAGTAAGTAAAAGTATTTGTATGCTAACCTTCATTGATTGACTGCTACTTTTTAATGTTTTGCACATATGGAGTGAAGGTGAGTTGTTGGCCAAAAGGTATACCTACCTTTGTTCTGTGACTTTAGGAACTGTTTCCTTGAGGGTCAGTAATGATTAATGGGGGATTGGATTTAAGTATTTGGCATAGTATTTGACTTTTTACAGTTTAATATCAGCTGCATTTCAGAAAGCCAGTTCCCTAATAGGCGTAGTTTTTTTTTGTAACTTTTCTTGTAATTTGCTGTGTGACTTATCTGAGTGTAATACGATGATGTTTTCTCTGTAAAGTGCTCAGTTAGGTATTGGTATCTCAAAAGGTAGAGTGTTAACAAGTATGGAGAAGAATACTAGACCCAAGACTGAACTTTCAGGTAGCCCTGCCTAAAAAGTTCCACTGTTGGATACATTAGGACCACTTGTAATGGTAATAAGCGTTATTAGTTAGATATGAAATGATCAACTTACTGCACTGTCACCTGTATCAGAACTGGTTAGTGCTTTAATTGGTAACCATTTCAAATGTTTGGAGCCGTTGAGCAAGTCCCGAAACATGGAGACTGCATAGCTGAAAAACAGACTTACATATATTAAGTCCTAGATGGCCATTTCTTGGGATATTTCCTTTTTTTCCACAGTATGATGATCTTGCAGTTAGTAAATATAAGTTTGAGAGGTGTGGGAGGGGCTTGCCTCCACCCTACATCGGGGGATACAGGGAGTGGGGGCTTGAGCTCTACATAAAAGAAGTGTAAGGGAGAAGAACAATGTTTGACATTTGCTCTTTTCCAGAAGTTTCTTTTTTTTCAGAGTATCAGCACTCAGCATTTGGAATGCTGACATTACACTAGGGAACCATTTTAATTAGAAAGGTATGGCTGAAAGTCTGACACTTTAGGGCAATGAAGACAGCACCTGATAGTTGACCTTCTTCCATAGCCACAAAAATAAATTTAATTATAGTGAATAGTGCTGTTTGTGTGTTATATTAATTGCAGTAGCTATGTTGTTTGTTAGTTAAGAGGTCATATTTGGAGATATGTTCTATTACTTGCATATGCAAACATTTTTCTACTACCTTATCTAGTGGACAAAGAATTGAGACTGGCCTATAGCCAGATAAGGGCACATTTTTTTAACTTTGGGAATTTGGGCTATAGTAGTGTGTTTCCAAGAGTAATGAGTTATCACTGTTCTAAGAGTAACATTAATAATGTGTTTGTGGTTGCTTTTGGATGTGTATTGCTGCTACCTGAATAAACTGTGAATGAAGTGCTGAGTGCTTTACTGACTTATTAGTATCTATAGTTCCAGGTTCCCTCAATACCTTTTTAGAGTCTGTGGCCTTAAAGTAGAATGGTAGGATATAACACATGGAAAATATTGTGTCTGTTTTAGTAGCATTGGGCCTGTGCATTAGGTAGATTGAGAAGTGGGATCCGTGAACATAAGTGACTTTACATTATTAAGCAGTTCCACTAAAAGGGATCATCTGTCTAACTGAGGTGTGCCAGAAGACCTTTGTCATCAATTTGAGAATTCACCAGAAGTGTTTAGGGGAGCCTTTGCATTCTAGTTGTTTATGACTTATGTAAGCTGATTTTGCTGCATTAGCAGTGGTGCATGCTTTTGTATGAAATATTTAAAATATCGTTTTTATAAGTTTTGGATGGGTCTGCTTCTCACAGTTTCCAGGCATCAGCATGCTGTTTTAAGAGATTTTTGATGACGGGAGTAATCCATGGTCATGTTTTGCTGTCTACTCTTAACTTAATTTCTGGGTTATGTCTGTTTTGTGTTGGTGTAAGGATGTTTGGTAGCATAGGGAGTGCTGGAACTGGGTTACTATTATTGTGAATTATATCCCACTGATATATTTACGTTCTGTAGTTATAGTCTTTTTTTGACCTGCCTGAGGCGAGTCTATTGAAAATTATTTCTGTTTTTTGGTGACTTGAGTCAAGTGACCAGTAGAACATAATGGGATTATGGTCACTTTGTGTATTTGGTAATATTATTTTGTTCTAGCATTTTTCTCTGAAATTTGCTACAATGATGTCTATTAATGTGGTGTATCCTGTCTGAGGTGATAATCTGGTGGGTTCTGTGACTAATTGTATTACGTTGTCTTTTTGAAGGGATTAATATTAGCTGTGTCTTTTGTGCTCCTAATCAGGTCAATTTCAGGTATCTAAGAACAATTAGCTTCAATTTACTAGACATGGTAGTTAAAAAGATCTATGTAATGGTCAAAAGGTGCAGTATGGCTGGTGGAGGAATATAACTAAAACTATATTGATCTTTATGGAATTTCCATAGGCTTCTTTGACCATGAACCAGTCTAGGTCATGTCCGTTACTATATGTGTTTGTCTGCATTTATGTGTCATACTTGACAAGAAGAAGAATTCGGCCTAGTACCAGGTCTTCCAGTTTGCTAATTGTAGAAGCAGTGGTTGTTTGTCTGTAGGAAACTTAAAGTGCAATTCTGGCCCTTTAACCAAGATTCAGTGATTGCCAGTGTAACGGGATTGTGCTGCATCACACAAGTTTCCAGGAATGATCATTTCTTGTTAATGCTACTTAGGTTGGCTATGGATATACTAAACTGTGATGCTTTGAGTGCAGACTGACATTTTGGATATGGGGTGTTGTGGTGGGAATACCTGGGTTGAATTTAGTATTGCCTGAGATGATCAGGTAACAGTTCTATTAAGAATGTCAGAGACAATGTATTGTTTAATAAGACTTTTGAATGCATTAACAGGTAAACTCTGTGGTGCATAAAACTTTTGGAGAAACTAAAGCAGCAGATGTAGAGCATGTGGACTAGTATTCAGGTAGCATTTTGTAGGTGCATTATGTGTATCTGTTACTGTGAGTGTCTTGTGTTTATAATTTGATATAGTGTTTTATCTGGGGTAAGAAGGCAGTCAGAGGTTAGTAAGCATGTTTCTAGTTTCTAGTAGGGCTATGATTGAGAGAATGTGCCTCATTATTCTATAACATGTTGTGCAGTACATGTGTTAAGGCTTGTGGGGGAGTAGTTGGTTATTTTATGGAGGGAATTTTTTCTGTTTGCTTTGTGTTTGTTGAGTAGCCAAAATTAGTAGAGATAGTATTGCAATATTGATGAATGCAGCTTTAGGGAGTTGCATGATGTTTGGAAATAGAAGGTGTAGTTTAGAGAGAATAAACTGGAGGAGGAATGGGTGGCTGATGAAATGGGGTGGGAGAGGAACTAAGTAGGTTTCCTGTCAATCAGTGGCAATAACCAAACAGCCCATTTAAACATTCAAGGCACAGCTGACAGCAGAGAGGCACAAAAGCTAATTGTCACTATGTAGATATAGTTGTTTTAAAAGCTTGTAATTATGGATAATGATGCAACAGTTTACCATCTAAGGAGCTCTTCCATTTCCCCATGAATCTGTGTGAACTACCACCTTAGAGAGTACAGGAGGAGTTTCTATGTCCATGTAAGTGAATTGCTACATTGATGTTTTCCTGTGCTTTCCAAATAGAAAGATGTACCCAGACATATTCTATTGCAGTGTTGCTGCTGACAGGCTATAGCAAAGTATGTTCACCTGATATACGAGTGTTTCTACCTAATGAAATCAAAAATCAACATGTCCAGGTAAGCCCTTACTTGGGTATATGCACTGTTACCCTTCCTGAGCTTCTTTTGTCTGAAACAGTGAATGAAGAAATTAAATATTCATTTCTACTCCAAACTACCACATAAGAACCAAAACCTACATGGTAACATGACCACATTGTATGAAACTCTATAAAATTATTGTTTAAACTTACTATAAAACAAGTTTGACAACTTTTAGGGGACCTCAAGCTATATAGTATCTTCAATGTTTTCATATTAAATGACTGCTGTTTAGAAAAGGCCTAAGGGTTCCTAACTGAGTCTAGTTTTGGCAAAAAATTTGATTAAGATGCTAAAATTTGCTGAAATTATTTTCTAATACTGTAGAAACAAATGCTGTGTCAGTAAGAAATATACTTTTAGCAAGAGCTCTTAGCAGAACTAATTGAGAGAGCTTGCTAAATATTATATAATGTATTTCTGAAACTAATACTGGTTAAATGGTTAGAGCAAATGCAAAAATAAGCAGTGACAAAAATAGATGGGTATTTCAGAAGAAGTTTTTACGAAAGTGCCAATTAAAAGCTTATTACACTAAGATCTTTGGTTTAGTTCCTGCTCATCTTAACAGTTATTTGTTTCAAATGAAAACAGAAATAGTTTGTTTGTATTCTGAGTTGGCCCTTAAATCTAGACATGTACAGGCATTTTTATTTGCTGTAATGAGCAGTTTAGCAATTTGTTACTCTTACATGTTGGAGCTTTTCTCCCTGGGCCTCCAGTGAAAATGGGTTATTTTAGGCCCAGTGGACCTTCCCTGTAAGCAAATGTCAAATAAATAAATAAATAAAATATGTTATAGCAAACATTAGACATATCTCCAGTTTCATTTGCTAATATACGGACACACTTTTATAGTAATAATATGTAATTAGAGTGACTTTCTTCAGTTCATAATGTAATAGCGCCAAGAAGATAAAGTACCTGGCATTTACTTTGCAATCTTAATATTTACATCTATCTGTAATCTAAGATGTACTGCCTTACCAAGTAGGCATAAAACACAATGTATTTCCCTTGTTAACACAGAAACACAGATGACTTAGAAATGTAAAGCCATATGCAGTCTGCCTTTCACCGTTCATAATATACTGCTTTTATTGGTTAATGATCATTTTTCAAGTGAAAATATAAGATAAATGGACTGTCTCATTGACTGATACTGCTATGACAGCTGAACATTTCCTCAGGATTCTAGCATTTTTTCACATATTCGTAAAGTTCTTGTACTGAATGTAATATGTCTTTTGACTGCATACACATGAAGCATTCCAAATTTTATGTCAGCTGTGTAAATGAAAAGCCACATTTTAATTCTGATTTTGCAAGTATAAATACATCTTAAGGCAGTTGTACAAACACAGGGTACATTGTTCATTTTGATATTTCATCATATAAATAATCTGCCTTGCTGTATCATAGAAATAACCTGTCTTTACTTTTTAATACAACTTTTCAATTATATGTGCAGTTCGCTTCCTAAACCTCAGGTTAAAAGAAGATTTCACAGCAAAGAAGACTCCTTTTTAAGTAATCATGATGAGTGCTTTCCTCAATTAAAAGACTAATTATCACAGATTACTGTCTGGTTAAGTGACTTGTTCAGAATCATACAGCAAGCAAGTGGGGGCTAAGGGCTCAAACCCTGGACTGCAGAAAGCAATTTGTTAATAGCTCATAGACTTAATCCTCTGTGCTGACAGACAAACTACTTTAAAACTTCCCTGATTGGAAATTGAACCTGTGCTGCAATGGTGAGAGCACTTAATCAAAGGAATCATGTCAATTAGTCAAATTCACTTTACTCAAAAGGGAATTCACTGAAAAGATTCTATAAACACAATTTTTGATGAACCTTGGAGTTTTTTTTGGGGGGGGTTGTAAGAGCAAGACCCGTTTGTATCCCACACATGACAGGGACAATTCCACACTACCCACAAACTTATATATACCTTCTCAGATGTTGCACAACAGCAGAGAAAAGGAAAAGCTCCACTTCTACTGAAAGTTGTTTCAGCACTTTTCTGTCAGATGATCAGCATTCATAGAAAAGGCTCTTGATAGACTGCCAGGCTTCCATTTCCAACCCTCTAGACCACCAAGGACTCCTCATCTTCGTGGTCAGTTTGTTCCCTATAATTTTCAGCTGCTGCTGTTGTACTGTCTCTTCAGCAAAGATGAGTCTTTGCAGTCAACAGATGTCATTAATCTCTTGGAAATGGAGTTGAGCTTCTGATATTGGTGATATTGTTAGATTGCCTGTATAACTTTCATGCTGCTGGAGTTTTACGATAGAGAGGTTTCTGGTGCTGTTCCTGTTTTCAGCAAAACATCATTCACCATTAAACATAACTTTAGTTTGGGCCTGTATTTTAAAAATTATACTGTGGTTCACAGTGTAGTAAAGTATAAAGTAAAATTTATTTAATGAAAGTAATTTAGCAGAATGGTCTAAAATAATCATTGGAGACTTTTTTATTTCTTCCTGGCTGTCACCAGAGACAACATATCCTTGTAATGGGTTGTTGTACACTACAGTTAATTGTTGAAATTTCACTTACTCTGACTTGCTTTTCTCTTACTTACAGATTTTTCTTTCACTGATTTATTGTATGTAATCCTACAGACTTCTCTAGCTATTTATTTATTAACTAAACTTATATTTTTTAACCTTTACTTTACTTGGGTGTCACAATTTAAATTCTGTTATCTATGTGTTAAGTTCTGATAATTTGTTGTCTTAGCAAACAGCTTCAAGTTTTAGAAATCTTACTTTAATATATCTGTTTACTGATGTTTATTTTCTTTTGCCAAAACAATCATTGTCAACATGACTTTGACCTTTTTTTCTGTTTCTTTTTCCTTTTTATTACAGATATATTCTTATTTAATTCAGTTGGGTATAGTGTTCTATTTCTGTTGAGTACATTAATTTTTAATTCCACAATATAGCTCATTAAGGTGTAGCACCTTATTTCTCATTAGAGCTTGGGATTCACATAGCTTCTCATAGTCATTTCAGTAGTAAATACCATGCCTTACAACACTAACACAACAACATGTGCGAGCATGTTTTTATATTACACCTCTTCATTGTACTGTGGAGCCTTAATACCCCTTATTGCATAACACTCACAAACTCTGAAACTAGCAATAACTTCAGTTACTGAAAGTGATTTTCTGTTTACTGGCACTCTTGTTTCAATAAGCAATACAAATATGACTCCATTACATACTGCTACTAATACTTAAAAATATCAACAATCCCTTTACATTATCCCACCTCTTCAGCTTTAATATTATATTAATGTAGAATTTGAAAAGCTTAGGATCCTAGCAGTTAGATGCTCTATTTATGTGTCATACCTACAAAATCCATTCTCACTTTCAGTGCTGAGTGAAATCCACCCTAACCATGGACTACCTAACTTTATATACCCACCAGCTCAGATCACTCTCTCTCTCTCTTTATATATATATATATATATATATATATTTATATATATATATATATATATATATATATAAAAAATATATATATATATATATATATATATATATATATATACATACACACACACACACACACACACACACACACACACACACATGGTTTACCATAAAAATTCCAAAGGCTAAATAATTACTGATCAAAAGAACGAAATAAAAATAAAATTCCAAAAAAAAAACATTTAGCCTAAATGTTGTAACATCAGAAACATGACAAACAACATTCGACATACCAGACTTCTGGTTTCAAAAATCCATATGTCCTTTTACATTTTAGCAGGGGGGCAACTGCACCCCCGCACCCCCTGCAAGTTTTATATATATATATATATATATATATATATATATATATATATATATATATATATATATATACCAACTCAGGGATCTCAGTACAGTGAGGAAAAGGGTAAATTCCCTGATCCTCACTGTACTGTGATCTCCATTCACAATGCTAAACTCATAATAATGAATCAAGCTTTACTTTTGTTATTATTATTTCATATTATTCCAGTTCAGCATTATGAAACTTTGAAAACGTACTTTCGGCCATACGTTTTTCGAAAAATGAGCCTTCGAAACTTTAATGGCAAACTCACACATACGCACACACACACACACACACACACACACACACACACACACACACACACACACACACACACACACACACACACACACACACACACACACACGCACACACACAAACACACACACACACACATATACAAGCACGCATGCACATTGTCTACAAATGGCTGAAATTGTTGCAACATGTTTCAGTAAAAAATGTCTTTGTTTATAGTTGGCTCTCACCTGATATTCTTGCAGATATGGAAAAACTTTCAGAAACTGACAACTACATTATCACACCAGAATATGCCACACTTAGGTGCAACAGAGTACAGGTGCAGGTGCTGTAGTTTTCTTATACAAGAAGAATCCATGCTGTTTTATCTCCAGAACTGACATCATCACACTATGAGCCAGTCACAGCTTGTGTTAAAACTATGACAACAAGCTCCTAATCATAGCATTACCAGGTTATTTAGATTCATTTTCTGAAGAAACTTTTCAATGACTACGTTCAAATCACAAGGAACTCATGACCCTGGGTGATTTTAGTTTGGATTTGTTGTTATTATTTACTGATGCACCCTTATTTAACACAATTTTGGTCTAATTAAAGTAATTAAAAAAAAAAAAAAAAAAAAGCAGGGTTGAAAACAAACTATCTTACCATATATTGCTGTTACTATTCTATCAGCATTTTGCCCTTACGTTGTTTTCTGCTGCATTTCTTTGTCTCGGGTGTAGCCCGCCCACGTGCTTGTATTACCTCATGCCCTTACCTAAGTCTATAGATGCCCCCAGAACCTAGGACGCCATTTTTAAATTAGCTATGCTAACTATCTGGCCTCCTTCCACCCTTGTGGTGTTCATGTTAGTGTGCTCAACAGAAAACCAGGTAAGCCACTGAAATACACTCTGCACTGCAAACGACTGTACTTACGCTATATTTAGCAAGAGACTTTCTGTAATATTGTGGCTGAACATTTTTTTAAATGAACTTTATGATGAATAAGTATGTTTTTGAATCTGCGTGCTAACTGGAGCATATGCTCTCTGTCTCGCATAGAATAGTGGAAAACACTGTAACCAACTTTATTAGCTACTCTATTTGTTGCATTGAGATATTTGCTACGTTATAAGGTATTGCTTCTAGTTTTACAGTACCATTCCTTATCCTGATGTTTGTTGAATATTACTGACTGTTTTTTTTCAATCTAAGGTTTGCTATCAGCTGCATAAGTCTTTGATAAGGAATGAATGTATTGTTTGAACTGTGTCACTTTAATTGTATTAGCTGTATATAATAGGGCAGCATTGTAGATACATACTTACTAGCCCTCCTTCCACACTTTAAAGTTTTAAGTCTATTTTTCTCAAGTTTATATGCTAATCATTTAACTAGTTCACTAAACATACATCGCTACAGATTGAAATATAGCCTGTATGTGCATTAGTGTCAATTTGTTATATACTGCTTATCTTTTGTTCACCCCGTAGAATTGTAGGCTGTTAAAATCCCACTGCAGCACCATGTAACCTCCTTATTCTGCACCTTTTCCTCCTAGATTTTCTCCCTCAGTTCATCTTTATTACAGCAGCAGTGTTCCTGTCCAGACTGTCAATGATAGTGATCTCCCTCCTAGAAACGGCAATTGCCCAGGGCTCCATTTAATTGAAACAAAGTATGTTAACTGGCATTTATATCCCAAAACTGGGAACGCCTAAGTAAACTGTCTAGATTTAAAAGGCTGTATACCTAGGGAAATCTGTTGAGCACTGTACCTCGAACAGCCAGAAATTCTACACCCCCACTATCCCACCTAGTGTTATTGCCAGGTTTACATTAAAGTAGCTAAGAAACCCTGAACTGCTCCCACCCCTTCCTATCTCTCCTTTAGGGCTCAAAACAAAAAAAAAAAAAAAAAAAACAAAGGGTTGAAAAGGGACTGTCTTACCATATATTACCATTACTATTCTATCAGCATTTTGCCCTTACATTGTTTTCTGCTGCATTTCTTTGTCTCGGGTGTAGCCCTGCTCCCTTCACCCTCGCTCTGCTGGGACTCAGTTCGCTCTTCTCCCACCCACCCCCAGGTCATTTCTTTTTTACCTAACCACCACTTCCCCCTCCTTCAAACTCCTCCCCCTTCAGTTTACAAGCTTACCCTACACTCTACTTTTACCTACCTCCCCTAAACCCACCCATTACTGCCTATCATACTCTAATTCCCAGCCTGTCCCAACTAACTAATCATCATCTCACTACTAAAGTATTCTCCTCTCCTTAAATAGTGCCAGTCATTATCACCCCTGTCCTATGCTTACCACTGTTACTCCTTCTCCTCACACTCACAGCACCTCCTCTGTTCCTAACCCCAATCAATAAAGCCCCACCTACTCATACCCTCATACTTTTTCTTACCCTCAACAACCTGTTGCCATCTGTGCAGCGATCCTACCAACCAGCATATCCTTCCCTAAAATAAAACTCCTTCCCTCATGCCATCCCTCACCTAAAACCAAAACTATCTACCTGTTTGACCACCCACTAAAAAGAAAACCATACCATATTCCAATAACTCTGCTTATATCAGGGATATACATCCCAATATTGGTCCTATTACTAACTCATCCACCCCACAAAATACTCCCATTAACTACAACTAGTCATCCAAACCAAACTACCATCTATTCTTCCATTCTAGCAATACTTGAAGCATTCTAAACAAAGTAAGTCAATTTCATGTATGGATATCTCAGCACAACCCTGAAATTATCTCTGTTACAGAAACCTGGCTTAAACCCCACAACAAGATAAAAATATTCTCCCCCCAGGGTACAACATTCTCTGTCAAGACCGCATCAAAAAGAAATGTGGTTGTGTTGCTATAATACACTCGAATTAATTTACTTTGTCTCATACTAAACAAACCTTTCCCTCCTTCTTACCTGCCGAAATACTTGCTGCAAACCTGAAGGTTAATAATCATAATACCATTACAATAATAGCCATATATATACCACCAGGGGACAACATTCCCCTACTGGCAAACTTTCTTTCATATCTCTCCCAAAACATCCCTAATGAAACTATCCTCCTAGGAGATGTAAATATTAACTGGCTGAATCTCAATACTCCAAACTCTCAGCATCATATAAATCTCTACAGATTTTCTCAGCTTATCTCACAATCTACTCACATGAACAAAACCCACAGTCCAAGCCCCCTGATAGACTGGATACTAGTTTCTAATCCCTGCAAGTACCATAACCCAGAAACTCTACCCGACTCCCTCAGTGATCACTCACCTATAAAAGTGCTTAGCTATACCACATATCTTTCCAAACCACACCGGTATATTACCTGCCAAAAACTCTTCAACTTTAACCCTGAAACATTCCAAACCCTACTCTCTAGAGTTAACTGGGACTTCCTTAAACAACTTCCAGTAGATGATGCAGTGAATGCCTTTAACTCTACCTTCCTTACCATTTTAGAATCCCTTGCCCCACCTAGAAAAATTCAAATAAAAGCTAATATTTCACCTTGACTATTCAAAACTACCAGATCCCTTATGAAAAGCAGAGACAGGGCTTGGAAAATTTGGGTACAATCCAAGCTTCCTGCTGACTTGCAAAAGTACAAAGACTTACGTAATCAAACAAAAAAATGACTAACAATGACAAAAAAAACTTCTACTATAATCCCCCAACAACATTAAAATCAGATGCAAAAAAAATCTGGAATGTTCTTAATCAGATAGTACACCCTAGTAACCCTACCTCACCAAACCCATGTCCTGATAAGTCCCCTGAAGACACCTCCAATACTGTTAACACGTACTTTATTGAATCTATTTCCAAACTTGTTAACGGCACCCCCCTCTAACCACAACTCTTCCAACCTCCCTGATCCACCCCCAACTGCTCACCCAACAAACTCTGAATCTTTCAAACCTGTTCCTACTAGCTATATTAAAGTCCCACTCTATAAACTCAAGCTATGCTCTGAATCAGCTGATCATATCCCTTCATACTTTCTCCAGGTTACTGCACATTCTCTAGCTGTGTCTGTATCGATCCTTATCAACCGTTCCATCTCTGAATCTAAAGTTCCAGATATCTGGAAACAGTTCTATACCCTTCCAATACACAAAGGAGGCAACTCCACAGAAATATATAATTTCAGACCAATTGCTATACTCTTTCCTCTCTCAAAAATACTTGAGAAATGTATACATAAACAAGCAATGAATCATCTCCTACAAGAAAAACTCCTCACTCCTACCCAGCATGATTTCCATCCTAAACACAGTACCTCCACAGCTCTCCTATCCTTTCTCAATACTATTTCTCTAGCCAAAGACAATCATAAACTCATATCTTGCCTATTCCTTGACCTCTCCATGGCCTTTGACACTGTCTCACACTTCCTACTACTAAACAAACTCACTGACCTCTACTTTACTTCTGATACAGTACGGGGCGGCACAGTGGTGCAGTGGTTAACATTGTCACCTCACAGCAAGAGGTTCTCCAGTTCGATTCTCGGCTGGGATGCCTTCTGTGTGGAGTTTGCATGTTCTCCCTGTGTTTGCGTGGGTTTCCTCCGGGTACTCCGGTTTTCTCCCACATTCCAAAGACATGCATCTGGAGCATTTCTCCCCGGGCCTCCGCTGAAAACAGGCTCTGTGGAACCTAGTCAGACTTTCCCGGTCAACAAATGATAAATAAAAAATAAAAAAATAAAAATAAAATACAGTAGCATGGTTCTCCAGCTATCTCACTGACAGACAGTAGTCAGTCAGATGGGACTCTGCACTTTTTTCCCCTCTACACGTTAAAACTGGTGTTCCCCAAGAATCCATACTTGGACCTCTACTTTTTAACATCTTCACCAACTCACTCTACACCTCCTGTCCTCAGTCTGCCATTGTCCAATACACTGGCGACTCCACAGTCATCACTATTGCAAACTCTCCCTTGGAATTCCTATCTACTATCCAGACATTCTTCAACTCTGTTGAGACTTGCCTCAAAAAACACCAGCTCATCCTCAACCCCCCCCCCCAAAAAAAGTCTTCTCTTTCTCCCTAAATCTGTTAACCACATCAAAACCTCCTTTACCATAACATCCCTAAACAATACTCCTATTGAAGTTGATACCAACACTAAACTACTTGGCATCATCATAGATGACCAACTAAAATTTGATCTACATATTAACAACTGCATCCGGAAAACTCATAAAAAGCTAGGACTGCTGTACAGAAATAGCAGATTCCTCACCATCGAATCTAGACACACTTTAACTCATGCCTATCGTTACTGCTCCCAAATACTAACTAATCTAAACACATCTCTACTTTCCAAACTTGAAACAACCTATCACAAGGTAGCCAGATTCACAGCTAAACATTCATATAAAACACATCACTGCCTCTCCCTTAAATTCCTAAACTGGCTTGAACTACCTCACCTGCTACTCCAATCTCAACTACAAATGATCCATTCCATTCTATACGTCTTTCTGCCCAGCTCTATCATCTCTCCATCTCACTCTGTTCTCCTACCAGATGTCTCAGAAGCTCAATATAAGACTTACTAAATGTTCACAAATCAAAAACTAAAGCAGGAAGTAATCTATATAGTTGCCACCCCCCTATTGCATGGAACAAACTCCCTCTAGAAATAAGAAATCTGACAAACCCTAAAAATTTTAAAATTGCCACCAAATAATACTTCAAAAAACACTGGACCTGCCTCTGATCACACCCTCCCTGACCTAAATCCACCTTTCTTAGCTTTAAAGTAATCATCTTAGATCCCTACTCAACTCACTCCCCTTTACTGTTCAGTCTGATCTCTTAACTAAGCTGTATGCTGCCCAGTACTGCTTATATATGATATAACTTGACAATTATTGTAAAATATGTTTTGTATTCATAAATAACTCTTATATTATTCTTATTTTCTAATATTGAATTGCAATGATGATTGTATATCTAAAAAAACCTTTGAACTAGTCTTTTTCTCCAATACTGAATGTCTAATTACTATTGTTACGCTGTCCTATATTACATGCATGGAACTTTCTCCCCGGGGCTCCATTGAAAAAGGGCTTTTGCTCAGTTGGACACTCCTGGTCAACAAAGTAAAATAAAATAAATAAAATAAATGTCTATACCAAAACAACCAAATAAATATAGTGATAAATTTACTAGATAAGGTATTGTTATCCTCTCCACTCAATATCACCATCTCTGGTACCTTGTTAAATGGCATCAGTGACAATCTGCCTATATTTGCCATTTGACTCCTTACTAATGCTCGCAAGATGTAAAGTTTCCACCTATTAGTAAACTTTTCAATGTGTAACATTTCATCTTTAAAACAATCCCCAGGATTCACTAATCTTCAGTGCAGGAATAGTTATTCCTGCACTGAAACAACCATTTAAGGGCAGCACAGCAGTGCGCCATGCCTCTGCTCCTAAATGGACACGGAGCATGGACAAGTGCAGGGGGTGTGTCTGAGAGCAGAGCTCTCACAATACACATGACCCTGCACTCAGGTAGTGCCGTTCAGCAATTACAATGAATGAGAATGCTCATAGGAGGGTGCATACTTCCCAACTGTACAAATCTTCGCAAAATGTCCAAATTTGTAACCCATACAGTTGGGCTGTACCCCATTTGTCCTGGCAAATCACTGGGATGATCTCAGGATTGAAGTTGGTAAATAATGGCATACATTTCAGTTTCAGACTTCAAAACCATCAGAAAACATATATTAAAACAAATCCTGTTACACTAGCAAACTTTCCCAAATTTATAAGAGCAATATTTAAAATATGTCAGTAGTTGGACCTCATGTTGTCAAGCTTTGTCCAGATAATTTGCATGAAGAGGTTGAGAGGTATGGGGGTTGCTAGGATGTCTACCAAATGTGCAGATGCATGCAGTAATTCACAGCAATAAGTGTAATCTGTCCCTTCCTAGAGAAAATAACAGTAGATAATATTTTTTTATCAAACAGATTAAATTTAACCATAGGTGCACGGATTTGCCCATTGCTTAGCTATGCATACTGTAGCTTAAATAGCACAAGAAGAAAAATAGCAAGTTACATTTAGTTGAAGCAGTACTGCAAGAGTGTAATGGTCAGAGTGTTCACTTTGTGAGCAGTTATTCCTGGTTTGAGCCTCACTGTAGTAAATTCCATTTGCCATGTGAAAGCAATTTATTAACTTTTTTTTTGCTGTATAACCTACTAAATAAAATATATTTGTGAACTGGAGTACTGTATTATGTACAGATGTAAGGTGTCATTGTAATAATGAGGTAAAATCCACAGACAACCACAAGTGCCCCATACTGTATACGTACACATGAATCAGGAATACTAAATGAAGTTATAATGTGTAATGAATGATAAATCCACAGAGTTTCCAAATCTACCACTTTCCCAAGAACCATGTTTCATTTCTTTCTAAATTAGTGTGGGGGTAAGCGAGAGTATGCACATTTAAGCAGTAGTAAGTGGGTTTAAGCCTGTTTGCATGGGGGTAAGCAATATGAACACAGGTTATGCAATTTTGAAGCTAACTCTCTGTAATCGTATTTAACCAGAAGTTACCATTGCTTATCGTCACACAAACCCACTTACAACTGCTTAAAAGTGCCTTAATCACCCTGTATCCAACAGCCCCCCTGTTCTGTCCAGCAACAAAATAAACAGGCATTGCAGATCTTGAACCCAGGACACTGTACAATATAGTCACAGCAGTTAACCAGTAAACCATCACAGTTATACATAAAATTGAGGTATCTCCAAACAGATCCTCACTATAGCAAAATCACAATTTACATGTGAAAGGAATCTATAAACAGTTTTATGTTGTATAACCTACCACATAACATATATATGTGAACTGGAGTACTGCATTAAGTCCAGATGTGAGGTGTCATTGTAATAAAGTGGTGAAATCCCCCAATAAACACATGTACCCCTTACAGTGTACGTACACATGAATCACGGATACCAAACAAATAAATAACATGTAATGAATGATAAATCAATGCCAAACAGCAAATAGTGTGCAAATTTAAAAATAAGCAATGCTAAGCATTGCACAACTCTGCTTACTAGGTGTAAGCAATGCATTACCCAGCTAAATAGATTTGCCCATTGATATGACCCTTTTAGCAATACCAGTCTTAGGTAAGCAGGTTTTCCCATAGCTTAGCAATTTCAAAACTGTCCAATCACGGCAAAGTGTGGGAAATTGGCCCTATTTAAACCCCACAGGTGGGAATACATCTCATAACTGGTTGCAGCTTCCTCCTGTAGGCTCTATGGCTGGTGTTGGAGAAGGAGCTCGCTTCCGAGCACAGTGCTGGGGCATCCAGGAGTCCAAAGTCATGGCAGGACTCCTTGTTAAACACCATGAACATAGACTGCTGTGGGGCCAGTACCAGGGTTCCCAATATAAAATGGAAGCCTGGGACCATCTCGCCCATGACCTCACCAGTTCCACTGGCATCCCTCAAACTGGTGAGCAGGTCAGGCATCACTATGCTGACCTGAAACGGAGGAAGAGGGAGCTCTTGGATCAGTGGATCCAAGAAGCTAGGCAGACGAGTTATGTCCCAACCATGTGTAAGTATCATTCTACCTGTTTAATAATTGCCAGCTCATGTATATTATGGATGGGTATGGCTAAATATTCCTCTTATGTCTTTGACAGCAGCAGCAGAGTGGGCTGTGAATCAGGAAGCCCATGCCTGTAGACTGCAGAGGCTGTGTTGTGTGGCAGGTTAGTAATAATCTTGCATGTACTGTCATAAGAAATAAATCTAAAAGTAGTAGAAAGGTAATTGCCAGTATAAAACCTGTATTGTGTATGGGATGTACTGAATAATTCAGACAATATGGCAGGAAGATTTTCATATAGGTTGTATGTAAATAAAAGGGTAACAGCCTGGCAATAAAGATCTAACTCCTGGACTGCTTGTGTTTACGCTGATATCATATGGTAATGTAGTGTTGGATTCTCTTAATAGTACTGTTGTATTAAGCACTGTTATCCACACTGGGCTACATAAATAAAATGTGTAGGAATGTCTGTATACAACTGTTATAAACACAAGGTCATATTGTACAACTGAGAGAGACTTAGAAAACAGTGAAAATATACACAGCATAATCCAAATAGCACACTCAACTGAGATGTAAACTATTGTATTTTTAGTACACGCAGCCATGGTTCGAATCCTGGGAGTGGTAGTAAACTGTATGCAGAATCATACCCCTCAACTGTACAGTTATTTTGTCAGAAAGTTCAGATAATTGACTTAAGTTTCCTGCCTGTCACCCTGTCCCCCTGGCAAATCAGTGGGAAGATCCCAGAAGTTTAGGCAGCAAATAATGACATACGACTGATTATCAAACATCATAACTGTCATAAATTTATCTATAAGAGCAAACCTGTCACTCTAGCAACTCACCAAGATGTTATGAGAGTAATATGCAAGGTATATCCCATCTCCACCCCCATGTTGTGAAGCTAAGACCAGAGTGTGTGCAGGAGCAGAGTGAGACATATGTGCATAACAATAATGTGGAATCTGGTAATGTGTGTGGCAACATTCAGGTAGTGTTGACAAACATTCCCTCCACAGGTCCGTCAGATGCAAAAACTGTGCCTAGAAATAAAAGATTGAAATCCTGGACTGGTACTGTTTAGTCTGGTATTGTATGGCATTGTTAGTATTGCAGTTTTGCTGACTAATAAGGTATTACTCATCGCTGTCATCCACACTGTACTACATAAAAAAACTGTCTAGGAAACCCTGTATAAGTGTATTGTAATTACAAGGTCAGATTGTAAAACCATGGGAGACTTATAGACAGAAATCAGAGAAGAGATACACAGCAAATATCTATATAACACACACAACTGTGATGTACACTGTTTTATTTTTAGCAGACACAGCCATGGTTCGAATGCTGGGAGTGGTAGTAAGCTGTATGCAGAATCATACTCCTAAACTGTACAGATTTGTCCAGAATGTCCAGATAATTGGCCCATATCTGCTGCTTCTTACCCTGTCCCCCTGGCAAATCAGTGTGATTATCTCTGACATTTAGGCAGCATTTAATGACATATAACTGACTGTCAGATCTGTAAATATTCAGAAAATGTATATGAAAACAAACCTGTCATTGTAGCAATTCACTAAAAGTTTATGAGGGGAATAGTCAAAAATATGTCCCAGTTTCACCTGCATGTTGTCAAGACTTGATCAGAGCATGTGCAAAAATAGATTAAGAGGTATGTACATAACATCAACCTGGAATCTGGGAATATGCATAGAAACAGTCAGGTAGTGTTAACAAATAATACCTCCACAGGTATACTAGGTAAGAGGTGTATACTGCAGGTATAACACAGTTCACTTATATAGTTGTCTACAAACATAACACTGTCCAAACTAAGACCATAGGGTAGTGTAATAATACCTGTAAGATACAGATTACAGCACCGACTAAGAAAGTATTGAGAACTACAGGGGTATACAAGTTGTTAATTGACATCTCCCCCCCCCCCACCATATGCAACAATAATCTAAATACACAACTCAATGGGTATGTGTACAATTAAATTTACTGTTGGGACATATGTCCTATTGTTTGATAAATATTGAAACTTGTTTCCATGCATGTGCCATGTTGAAATACTCCCACATTGGTGCCATGCTGCCATCAATGCACCTGCATGATGTTGTAATGGCCATTGTAGTTCCATGTATGCATGTGTTCTGTTTGCTATGCAACTGTTCCATATCTGGTGTTTTTGGTTAATGGGAATATCTATGCATGCTGTTATACCTAATCCTGGAATGTGTTGACTATTACTAACCCACATATGCTTTAAAATTCAGTCAATGCCACAGAGACACCAATAAGTGTCCAGTCACGTCTAGGTTGGTATATACTGCCCTGCGAAGACCAGCAACCAAATCCAATGATGTAAAACGATTTATTGTACAACATAAAAATAGTTAAAACCATGAGAAAATTAGTGAACAGTTAAGTGATTTCACCCATCAGTGTGGGCTTCTTCAAAACACCTTGTTTGTTACAAAGACGCCTTATATAACATAATTGGCACCGTGTCTCCATGGCATTGAGTGTTGTTTGGAGTTGTTTTCTCAGTGAATATTATGTTTTAAAATTGAAACACCATAGCATGTTTAGGAAGGCCGGTCCCAGTGGACCCACCTCTCCCACCTCATCTGGCCGTGGCACTGGGCACCAGCATGTCTGCAGCCCACCTGGGACCTCCTCGTCTGCTGGTCCTGCACCACCTTTGCGTGGAACCACCTCAATGGATGAGGCTCGCCCCCCCCCTGGGAGTGGGCGCAGATAGGAAACTGTCACCCATCATCAGTTCCAGGGTCTGGTGCATAGTGAGCTCCACAGAGAGTTCGGAGATCAGTTATGCCAGCCTGAGGGCTGAGTGTTGCATCTACAGGGTCAGCCTGCCCCTCCTACCCAGCCCCCAGCACAGCCACCTTTGGGGCCATGAAGGTGCAGTGGTGACTGCCCATGGGGAGGACCTCATCCCACTGTTTCCATTTGGGGGATTAAGGGCTTCCGACTTCCAAACACCCCTCCCCATCCAAGGTGTTTACCCCCCACATGTGTCATATACTGCCCCTGTATGCTGTCTTGTCTGTCTTGTCTATCGTCCTACCCAACCCACCTCCCCAAATACACCTAGTATCCCTCCCGAAAATCCCACTCTCATCTTAAAAAAAAATGGCAATCTGTTCCCCCAAAATAATCTCGCCCCATACATAGCTGTCCATTTCGCACATGTGTTCACTGGACACATGTACTCTGGTCTAACTGGCTTCACAACATATTAATGTTGTCCTCAGCCCTGTCTCAGGGGTATGAGTGTCCAAATCTACTTCCAAATCAGTGTATATTCACAGCTCTTGCTGTAGAAGAAATGGGAAGCTATGGACCTTCCTTACACCCGTCCTGCACATCCCTAGCTATTTTCCCTAATGTATTTCCCTCTTTGTGCCCCTTTTTCACCACTTTCCTATCAACCCATTTTCTTTTCTTTTAAAGAAATTAGTGTGAGGGTAAGCGAGATTAAGCACTTTTAAGCAGCAGTAAGCAGGTTTAAGCCTGTTTGCACAGGGGTAAGCAATGCCTACACAGGTTAAGCAACTTAGAAGCTGAGTATAAGAAACTGTAATCAGAAGTTAGCATTGCTTACCATCACTCAAACCCTCACAAACCCACTTACAACTGCTTAAAAGTGCCTTAATCATTCTGTATACAATGGCACTTGTTCTGCCCAGCAACAAAATAAACAGCTTTTGCAAGTCTCAAACCCAGGACACTACACACCAAAGCCAAAATGATTCACCACTAAGCCATGTCAGATATACATAACTCTAATGTTTTCACAAACATATCATCCAGCACAGTCATTCAACAGTACAGAAAATGTATTTATATATGTAGATGCATATATATATATATATATATATATATATATATATATATATATATATATGTGTGTGTGTGTGTGTGTGTGTGTGTGTGTGTGTGTGTGTGTGTGTGTGTATATATATATATATATACATATGTATAGCTATAGATATTTAAGAGAACACAACAAATACATATATGACAAAAGGCACCGTTAATAGGGGTGAGGGGGCCCAATCTAAGTACCTCTTGTAATTATTGATATCATCCCCTCCCCCACAGCCAAACAGATCTGCCTTCCAACACAATGCCAAAACTTGCAAGTCCCATTCCCAGGACCCTGCACAGTATAGCCATAAGAAGTTAACAGTTATCCATTCCACCTGTACGATGTCAGGATTGTATCAATAACATATAAAGCAGTACAATCTGGTTACCACAGGGAATGTACAATGTGGAAGCAATAAACATTCCAATGATACATATACACATACAAATATATGCAGATACGGATATATATATATATATATATATATATATATATATATATATATATATAGATATAGATATAGATATACAGATATAGATATATATGTATATACACATACACACACATATACATATATTACTATGTATAGATATGTGCAGGAAAATACATATTTAGAGGGTGCACAGCATATTGAACAGCCAGTATTCCTACAGTTGCCACCTTTTAAAATGGACAGTCTGTGATTCTCTCATAGAAAAGACAAGTATTGCATGAAACATATACCCACAATGAAGTCAAAGGATATGACATCACACACAGGTTTACATACATAAGAAATGCTTGCTTGTGTACTATTACAGTTGTATATGCCATGTCATATAGCTGGTAGGTATTTGAAATACATACTGAGTAATGCAACTCCCATGCTAATCATTTTATTCAGTAATCCAAAAGAATAACATATGTTGCTGTCCAGGCCAAGGCCTTCAAGTAGTACAACAGTAAAGAAACACTGGGCCGGAAGATAACAATAAATCAACAGTAAGTAATGCAGATGTAGTTCAGCAGCCTCCAATTACACTCTGTACTCAACCCCTAGAGGGCAAAAAATTAAGTTGTCACAATGAAGATGTATCTGTTACATAAGAATGCTTAACTTAAAACATCACTATCACAATGACAAACAGAACTGTCTGTAAGACAGTAAGCTCTAGCCCACCAAAGTTCCAAAGGTGAAATGTATGAAAATGTACAGCCATATACCTTAAGGCTTCTTACTACTGATATCTTTTACATGTTGTAACAGCCTAGATTATATATGGTGCATACCCCTCCCCCATAGACTGATTACAGGGGCATATAACAGTGTTACATACACTGACCTCTGGACTGCACAAGGGCACACATGTTTTGTCCATCTGTAGCCCACATATATATGGACCCTACAGCACAATATGTGTGGGGACCACAACATCACTGGAATGATGGCAGGAATGGCAGCACAACATAATCATAGGCCATTATTTAATCCCTTACTGCATGACATATGGGCAAAGCCTGGTATATAGGTGGAGGACAGAGGCTGGAACACAGGGCCATATTTGTAATATTGTTGTTATACACTGAGAAAGCTGTTGGTGTTACAGGATTGTTTGCAACATACCCCTAGTCAGGAATATGAAGTCAGAAACACAAATGGATGTAGACATGTATTGATAGCACTCAACAGACAGAATGCCAATGGTTTGTCTGAGACAAGACCTGTGTGGTGGACAGACAAAACATAACATGCAATCCTCTGGCCATCATGTGGATAGGCCCACAGTTGAGAGCTATGCAGACAGACTGAATTCCCTGCTAAACCAGTATGTACACACAAACCCTGTAACACTAGTGGTATACAATGCATATAACAACACTACTCACACTGTCTGTAGGTCTGGAACCTTATACAAATATGTAGTTGGCCTGTGTCTGCGAGTCCTCTTGTAAGAGGTATTGTTACCTGTTGTCTGTAACACTGCTGGCCACACACAGGAAGGATGTTCTCCATACAGGAAAGGTAAAGAGACCATGCCCACATGATTTAGGAATTTATATAGTAGGTTGCCATGACAGTGATAATTGGAAGTACTACACAGCAGGCTGCATGCAGGTTGCAAGTGGTGGACACTGATTGATCCATCAATCCACACAGGAAACTATATGCAGAAGAGATGACATTCCCACAACAGGTTTATGAAGCATATATGCATGTAATTGAATGTAGTACATGGTCCATAATAATGGGATATATGATGTGGAATGATTTATATGCGCCATCAGGTGTTGTTGTTGTAATCATGTCCAGCTGAACAACTGCTATGGACAATAGTGTCTGTCCCTGTGGGCAGTGGGCCATACCTGTCAACTGTGCAGATCAGCACTAACTGACAAGATGTAAGCCATCATAGTGTGTGTTATGTACTGCAAGACATGTATATTAGTGTGGAAAATAGCTGGTGGTGGAAGTAATGCCTTTATGATGGACACATGCATTTCAGAGCCCAGCACTTGCAGGACAGTCATGTTAACGTGTAATGTGGCATGCACAAATGCCATAGGTGTGTAATAGGATTACCTCCAATCTGTCCCTATATATACCCCCTAATGTTAAGCTGTGTCCACATGAGACACCTGTCTGTGTTGTAGCAAGGCAGAACAGTGCAGTTGTGCAGGAAGGAGAGTTAGAGAGTGTGGACCTGATGTCTGAATGCATCCTATATATCTATCTATATATATATATATATATATATATATATATATATATATATATATATATATGTGTGTGTGTGTGTGTGTGTGTGTGTGTGTGTGTGTGTGTGTGTGTGTGTGTATATATATATATATATATATATATATATATATATACATACACATATATATATATATATATATATATATATATATATATATACACATACATACTACTCATAATATATAACACTATATATATATATATATATATATATATATATATATCTATGTGTGTGTGTGTGTGTGTGTGTCTAAGTCTACATATATGCAAACACACACACACACACACATGCACACACACACACACACACACACACACACACACACACACACATATTTATATAAATACATGTCCCCTACTGTTGAATGACAGTGCTGCGCGATATGTGTGAGGGAACATCACACATATCAATACGCACATATAAATATACAGCAGTAAGTGGATGCAAAATGGACAGTTATGTCAGGTGTGAACCCCATGTTGGGAACACATAGCCCTTGTTTGTGAAGTTGGGATTGGTAATTTGGGGAAGGATGTATGTATATTTGGGGAGGTAGGTTGGGTTGGAAGACAGACAAGACAGCATACAGGGGCAGTATATGACACATGTGGTGGGTAAACACCCTGGATGGGGAGTGTTGTCTGGGATGTGGAAGCCCATGTGCCCCCATATGGAAACAATGGGACCAAGGTCCCCACCCATGGTCAGGCACAACATCATCTTCAAGGCCCTAAAGGGGCTTGGGCTGGGGGATGAGTAGGAGGAGCATGTTGACCCTGTGAGTGTGTACTGAGGGCCTCAAGGTGCTGTAGCACATCCCCCAAGTCTCTGTGGAGCTCCCTATCCACCATACCCTGAACCTGACTTTTCGTGACAGGTTCCTGTCTGCATGTGCTCCCAAGAGGAGGGGTGAACACCATCTCTTGAGGTGGTTCCACCTGAAGGTAGTGCAGGACCAGTAGAAGAGGAGGTCCCAGAGTGGGTCCCAGATGTGATGTGGCCTGGTAACATGGCCAGATGAGGTGGGAGAGGTGGTTCTGCTGGCAACTGTTTCCCAAATATGATATTGTGTCACTGTTATAGAACATATGTGGGTAGTAATAGTCCAAACATTCCTGGATTATGTCTAACAGCATGCATAGATATCCCCATTAACACAAAACAACAGATGTGCAGCAGTCACATAGCAAACAGAACACAAGCATATATGGAACCATAGTGGCCCTTACAATAGTATGCAGGTGACATTGCCCGTAACAGGCCACCAATGATAGTGTTTCACCATGAAACATGACTACAAACACATAGCACAAATTGTTGTACAATATGATATATGCCCAAACGGTATGTCTTCTGTAGACATACTCATTGAGTTGTGTGATCAGATTGTTTTTGCAAATATGATGGGGGAAGACAGAGATGTGTTTTAACAACTATGATAACCTTGCAATATGAGGTCCTCAGACCTTTTTCCCTCTTTATGTCTTTCAGGCAATATGTCCAGGGAACGGCTGTCTGTGTACACAGTGGAAAAGAATGATGTCATCACATACCTGGTGCAGCACTACAACACCCTGTTCATCTGTACAGCTCATGATCTGCAGGAGAGGACCACCCTGTGTACCGATCTTGTCCACGGGGTAAACGATGTTGGCCTGCATAACCGCAGTTATGAGCAAATCCAAAATTGATGCACTGATCTACTCCACCATGCATGCTGCTGTGGTTAGGGGGGACCAGCTTGCAATGGGGGGTCATGCCATCCAGCCTCTCCTGACACATGTTGAGGAGCTCCTTGCCAGCCTCAGGGCACCTGCCCGCCCACAAACACAACACCTGGTGAAGAGCATACTGGAGGTGGGTGCTGCCCACACAATGGCAGAGGGGCATGCAGGTAAGGCCACAGAGCGCATCAATAGACCACTGTTGCATAGCCATCCACATCTGTAGAGTTAGATCATGCATATATGAGATGAAATATATATAGTCTGTTGCTGCATTGTAGTAATAAACAGATGTGCATAATCTGTAGTATTGTGGGTTTGTACTGTTGATGTATTATAAGCATGCACCCACCCTGTACCAATGGTGTGGCTACTGACATTACATCTCTCACACAATTATGTAGGTCTCTCTGGTATACCTTCGGGGCAGCAGCCTGTAGCTGGTGAGTATGGTGTTTGTTCAGGTTTGCCAATACACCGGTCATGTTATGACCATGATATATTCCATGCACACATTTAACACACCTACCCATAATGCATGCTGTACATGTTCACGTATTGTTGCTGTTAACTGCACTGCATCACAGTGGTCACCATGATGGTGTATCTGAAGGATATGTAAGACTCCTGCAATATAACTAACATCCTATCATTGCAAGATGTGTGCACAGAGATAAACATAATGGTGGGACAAATGACCTACAGTAGGGTCATGTCTGAAACATCACCCTTATACAGTGCTACAGCAGTGTATATACCACTATTACAATGGCAACTGTTACAGATCTACACTATGGCATATCACAATACTGCATTCCACAACCCTTACAACCTGTAATGTGGTCCTAACATGAGCAATGAATATGTAATATGTAATCTTATGTTAGGAAGCAAATATGGGGAAAACATACCTTCACAAACACTGGAAGCATATGTGTGCATGCACTCCAGATAATATATTGTGGAAGCAGCTTTTGAGGTACTAACAGCATGCATTCTTCATGAGTATGGACCTTCCAGCAAGTACAGGTCCCCAGTGACACACCAATAAATGGTCTGCTGTCCAAGATGTTTGGCCATCAAATGTGCACACTTACTTGCAACAGAGGCAGCCATGGCTTGCACACATCTTACATGCCATGGAATGGATCCCATACCCAACAAGTAGCACACAGGAGTTGGACATGTAGCCATACCTCACCATTGCATATACCATGGCAAACAGTGCAGACAGTCATGTATGTAGCGATAATGTATGGGGCAGGATTCATGGAGAAAATAAACAGATGGCCATCTAAGACAGATGATGGCACATGTTACAAACTGGTCATGCAGGCTGCCTAGTAACAAGCCACAAGACTGAGGGAGTTGCAGGAATGTCTAGCAAGTACTGGCTGTGCAGTACCTGTGTCAGCAATTGCCTGGACTCTACATAAGTGTGGCCCACAGGTTAGGTTAATCAGATGGGACAGTTGTACCACAGGAAACATCAGCCAGGCCTCTCTACAGGTAGCATATGCATAACAGCAAATGCCCCCAAAAGGCATGCATTGCAATGTGTACAGGTGTACCAAGACCACACTGGAAACCTACAGACAGTATCAATTAAGATACATGTGCTGCACAACCAACACCTCACCCCACCTCAGGCCCACCATCCCCATCTGTACCTTGCTGGTGCCAGTGTACACCTGTATGTTTGCCATTCATTAGCAGGGACTAGGCTGGTACACATGGTGTTCAGTGTTTGGTACACTGCAAAATGACACATGTGTAGGCCATAGTTGTCAAGCATCTGCAAAAAGGCTGAGGGTGGGGAGGGGGTATCATCATGACACAACAGTGCACTGAAACAGAGATCCAAAGGACACTATGAATGGCTGTATCTGCACACAGTCAAGGTCAGGAACTGTGGCAGACATAACTCTGACTCCACAGCAATAGTGACGGCACTGTGTGAACTCCAAGAGATGTGCACATGAGTTGACCTTAGGAAACATTTGTAGGGTAGACTGACCAAATACTGGCAAATGCAGATGGGCCATGCTAGTATACCCCTGCCAGGATTACTGACTGCTGTAGTACGCATAACAGTAGGTGAAACAAACCATCATGATAAGGGCGTGCACACATATGCACCCAAAAATTGTATGCATCTCAATCAGCATCTGCACAACTAACACATTTGTTTGACACAGCATTTGATTGCACAGGTCATATGTCACATATCAGGTTTGTGCAATGTTAACATATGCAGTAATGTGGTCCCATGGCATATCAAGGAAGAGGGCATCAAATAAATAAGGATGTGTACACTCCCCATAGCCATGGTAAGGTTTGAAGGTTGTCAGTGCAATTGTATTTTATTGGCCATACATGCGCCGCTGATGATGAGACCTGTAAATCAGACATCAGGTATTCACAAATGACATCTGTCCACATATCATCCTAGGTATGTGTCAGACAAACACATAGGGGCTGTGAGCAGCAGAGCAAACATAACTGACACACATATACACATTCAGCAATGGTGTGTACACCTGTGAGGTATGGTGCGCAGTACATGCCAGGGTGCTGAACAGGTGCACAG
The DNA here is from genome assembly GCF_019279795.1 of Protopterus annectens. Lineage (NCBI taxonomy): Eukaryota > Metazoa > Chordata > Ceratodontiformes > Protopteridae > Protopterus > Protopterus annectens. The sequence goes on along the minus strand of NC_056751.1, from coordinate 27,282,643 downwards.
CAATACTGTGTACATGGGTGTAGTGTGTTTCAGGGGAAGGGGCATCACCTACTAACACAGCCCATGCATAGCAGAGATGTATAATGTTGCTAGCAGGGATTGACTATAGCTGCACTGCATGTCGAGTGCCATATGTCATGCATGTTGACAGATGGGTAATTGGAGGTCTGTGTGTAATATCTTTGTGCAACCTCACCTGTAAGTGTGTGTATGTGTTTGTGCATGTGCATGTGTGTGTATGTGTGTACTGTTAAGCAATGACATACAAGTCTTAAAGTGCATTTCTTGTTTTCCTCTCACAGGTGGTGAGGTGGGTCAGGGTCCCTCCTGCAGGCAATATGATGGTGTCCATACAGACACTGAAAATGATGATAGGTGTGTTGAGGCACAGGCGGGGTTGTCAGAGGCTGAAGCTGCGCTATTGTTTGACATCCCGCTGTTATCCACCCTATCCTCACACACAGTCACAGTGCTTATACATACCCCATCACCAGTGGCCACAGTAGAGGGACAGTTGGCGGTTGGTGGCATGGGACAGGACAGTGTGGTATCTATGACATGTGTGTCTGGACACAGCAGCCATAGCCAGATGTCCAGGGAGGTACTACATAGGCAGATGTACAGGGGTGCTTGTTGGAGGGCTGCTAGTCATCATGCCGCTGGCAGAAGTGCCACATCTGAAACCACCAGATGCATGTTTTAGGCTGTTATGGAGGTGCAAGCATGTATGGAATGGTACACCAGACAGGCTCTGAGGCTACAGAGGGCTGCTCATTCAGCTATTACTGACAACATACATGATCCTGCAGGTGCCCTCCATTATTTTTCAGAGGTCATGAATAGATGGTTGGGTGAGATGGTGGGAATCATCGACCGTGGAATATCCATGCTTGAGCATATGGTGGGAGTGGTGCCATGGCCACATGGACCTAGGCCAGCAACATCAACAGCTGGAGGCTGACATGGACATGCAAGAACACCAAGCTGCTCCCGTAGTGGCAGAGCCAGCCCCAGCACTGCAGGGGATGATGTCCACACCACACTACAGCAGTCCACTTGCATGTGGCCTTGGCCAGTCCCAGGGAGGACCTGGATCCAGAGGACATATGCCATCATCAGGGTTGAGTATCATATCATGGCTTGTACCTATTTGTGCCCATGGAACCTCTGGCAGGCACAGTTGTCATGTCCCCGGCCAGAGAGGGTACACTGTACACCCTGCCAGGTATGGTCTGCAGCTGTCCAACAAACACCAATAGGGCAGCCACATGGCAGAACTCTGTGCATGCATACTCACACACAATACAAACACATCTAGGGCAACCAATTTCCTACACACACCACATCACCATGGCCATATCAATAACTAAACCCCCTCACTCACACACACATGGTTTATAGGTTCATAGGTAGGTACTAGGCTATTGGTCCTAGGGTCTATATAAACCTAGCCAAATGGTACCTTGGCTTTTGCCACCCAAGAAAATTATTTTCTTGTGCCCTGGTCAAGCAGAGCTACAGAAGTGATCCCCAGGGTGAATTTCCTATCTCCCATCCAATCATCAAGCTAATGAGGAGCTTTGTTTAATATAGATAAGTAGTTTGTTCCAGAGTATGGGAAGTCTCTGGGACAAGAATCTATCCCTCCAGCATGCTCTGTTTATTGTGGTGACAAGGTTTAGGTCCCTAGAGTGTGTAGCTTGGAGGGATTGGGATTTCTTTAAGTGGAGCATGTCCAACAACTCTGGGTTTGACATAGCTTTGTATGTTAGACAGAGATCCCATCTGAGTAGGCGATATTCGACAGAGTAAAGCTGGAGTTTTTTGAGACGGTCTGCATACGGCATCTGTTTGAGGCTGGTAATCCTCTTTGTGAGGTATTTCTGTGGCCTTTCCAGTTGTTGGAGATGTCTTGTTAGGTACATACCAAAAGGAGCGTTGTACTCTATAATAGGTCTAATGAGTGATGAGTAAAGGAGAACAATGACCTCTTTTTTTCCTGGATGAGAAACCTTTTGTGATGAGGTCTGCCACATAGAAAGATTTCCTGACTACTGTGGTGATGTTATTATCAAAGGAGAGACTATTGTCCACCTGTGTCCCAAGGTCTCTTATCACTCTTTCAGTGTTAAGTAGACTACCACCTATGTGGTAGTTCATGGGTAGAGTTTTTACCAAAAGGGATGATAATGCACTTTTTGGCATTGAGCTTGAGGCCATGGCTTTGACACCAGGCATCTGTCTCAGTGAGGCCCTTTTGTAGGATGTCCACATTGTTAGGAGTTTTGATTATGGCTCCTAGTTTGCAGTCATCTGCAAACTTTGTTAGCCAAAGACCTTTTGTGTTAGCCTGTACTTCAGAGAAGTTGATACCAAACAGGAGAGGACCTAGGACTGAACCCTGTGGTACTCTACTTGTCACTGGTCTGAAGTTGGATTTAGAGTCTGCTACTTTCACAGTATGGGTTCTGTCAGTGAGTCAGTTGGCAACCCATCTTGTGACATAGGGATTTATACCTAGTTTAGTGAGTTTATCTATAATTCCAGAGTGGGGGATGGTGTTGAAAGCCTTGGAGAGATCTAGGTAGGCCGTGTGAACCACCTTACCCTCATCTATGGCTTTGGTGACTGCTTCAAAGAAGTCTATCAGGTTTAGGAGACATGATCTGCCTTTTACAAACCTGAACTGGGTAGGGTACAGAGTTTGGAGATTACCAATGTCATTGTTTATAAGTTCCATGATGATACATCCCATAGCCATGCAGACCAGGCTCATCAGGCTAATGGGGAAGCAGTTCCTGGGGTCCATGTTGGCTCCCCCTTTATTGATTGGGATAACCATTGCTGTGTGCCATTTAGTGGGCACAAAGCCTGAGGTGAGGCTATGATTGAACATGGTACTTATGGGGCGCCAGTTCGTTCTGTAGTTCATGTAGAACACAGCCTGGGATGTTGTCAGGTCCCATGGATGCTGTGTTCTTGGCTTTGGAGAGTGTGTTTTTTACCTGTGCAGCTGTGATTATAGGAACTTTGTATTCTTCCAGTATAGAGATGGGCCCTTTAGGGGATGAGAGAGGGGTAAAGTTAGCACTGAATCTATCTGCCAGGATGTTGCAATATCAGTTAGTTCTGTATATTTAGTACCATTACGCTGTAACTCAGAGCAGATCTGAGTGTTGCCATTAAGATTCTTGACATAGCTATAGAATGCATTGTGGTTGTCTTTAGAATCAGTGGCAATTTTGGTTTTGTAACTAGCTTTGGAGGATTTTATGAGGGATCTTAGCTTCTTACTGAGTCTGACCACAGAGTTACTCCAATCATGGGATTTTACTCTTTTTTGCAGCAGTTTCTTTCTTCTGTTGTAGAGTTTGTTTATGGCAGGGACCACAAGATTGGCTTCCTTTTTTTGGAGGATAGCATCTTGGTTCTGTTAGGGACTGCATGATCCATGCACTTGTGAAAGTGCTTATAAAGTGCAATTGTACAGGATTCAGCAGTCATACCTCTATTTTCCGTCAGCATGGGTGTCATGATGTTTGCCACTTCTGTCTTAAGAAGTGTGAAGTTGGCTTTGGAGAAATTTTTTATGGTGGTTTCCCTAATAGGGGTGGGGTGGGATGTGGATGTCCAGGGTGATTGGCTTGTGGTCGGATCTGACCAATGAGGAACTGACCTCTGGTGTGGAACACCCGTTTCCCATGTTGGTAATGACCAGGTTTAGGATATTGCTGCCCCTGGTGGGGGTGTGGATAAGTTGATCGAAGGCATTGGAATTTATGAATTCCAGAAAACGTTGAGCACAAGAGTTGGTACATAAGTAGTTTTCCCAGTTAATGGTGGGGTAGTTGAAATTGCCCATTATTAGGGTGTTAGGTTGTACCTTAATATTTTCAAATGTATCAAGAAATGAGGAGTGGGAATCCTGGGGCATGGTGGGGGATCTGTAACAAGCTACAATTTGGATTGCAGTCTTGCCCAGAGTTAGTTGCACTTGGATAATCTTGGATGCATTATGCTGAGCAACTAGCCTGGGGGTGTGGATATCCTTAATGAATATGGACACGCCTCCACCTTTAGTGCTTCGGTCCAGGTTAGGTGGCCGAAAGGTGTGGTATGAATTATAGCCTGGTAATGCAGGGATGCTCTCTGGAGCCTTGAACTAGATCTTTGTCACTGCACAGATGTCGATGTTCTCCATTTTAAGGAGTGCCTCGAGTGAGTGCATTTTGAGGTTTAGACTTCTAGCATTAAGTAGCATTACCCTCAGATTTTGTTTACTTGTACTTGTTACGGTGATGAATTTGTCATTTGAATCTTGCCTAAAAAGGCACTATAGGGGTGACAAGAGCCTTAGCCAGTATCCAGAATCTCAAGGACGACAGGTGCAGGCCATCTCTGGCAAAGCATCGTGGTTAGTCGATCATGTCATCCCATGCAGACAGATACTGGATCCCCTTAGAATGACACCAGAAGCTTAGCCAACTGTTGAAGTCAGTAATTTTGTCCTTGTACTGTGGTATCATTCTGGGTGATGGCAGGATGCTACTCAGGGTTAGGGTCATACCTGCCTGGGATACAAGATCGGACAGCTCCATGTCTCTTTTCATGTAGTCCAGGGAGGTACATCTCAGGTCATTCACACCAACATGGACAATGATAGAGTCATATTTGTACTTGATGTAAAACATATGGCTTAGCCTAGGTCTCTGTCATACCAACAACACACCCTGTGCATATGATGATACCTGTGCCACATCCTTGTCATCGATAACATCAATTCAGGGACAGGATAATAAGGTTCTGATGCACACGGGACTGTATTACGGTAAACCAATGTAATACTGTGTAATATGTTGTTAGCAGTAATGTTTAATGCTTACATGTCTGGAAGTGTAGCTGTCCAGTCATGAAGCATTATAGCTGTTACTAACACTGAGTGATTGTGGTCTCCATAATGTAATCTGTTTGTGTTGTAGATATCCATGTGTCAGCAGGAGGATGGTCTGCTGTTGCATCCTACAAGGGGTATGGCACTGTGGTGACACCTTGGCTGTGCCATATCCTGGGTACAGATGCACACATGTCACAGGTCTGTATAACAGTTACTTTGTGTGCCACATGGCTGATAGGTTTGGAGTGGTGTATACAGGTAAGTGCGTGGTGGCTGCTGTCAGCAGCCCTTCTACAGTGGACAATGTTAAGTGTACTGGGTGGTACACATCACATGTTTGTGTATAACACACACAGGCTTTGGTGCTGATGCAATACACAGAGAATACTATACACATGGATGTATGTACCTGTGCAAGGAGCACATTGTAGCCTATGTAATTCCACCAAGCCAGAATAGGCACAACAACACATTGGGAAATAAGCAGTCCGCTAGTTTAATGTCATTGACGATGGTACTGTCAGGGTATATGTCCCCTTCCCCAATGTAGTGCAATCCTCAACTTGGTAAACATAGGTGTGCTGATGTGTGTGGCACAGCCCTACCCTTTGGAGGGTGAGAGGTGCTGTAGAACTGCAGATAGTGTGATAGACAACTACTTAACCTGTTAACATGAACTTTACCATATTACAGCCAGCTAAGTGGGAGGGGTACACTCAACAGTAACTGCAATGATGGTGGCTGTATCCACAACAGCCACACCCAACTATATATACCAACCCCAGTATCACTGCACACCTATACAATGGGTAAGAGGGCATTTACACATCTACCACTAGTTGTGATGGAATGTATTTCCACAGGATGATACCTGTGAAATGTTAGCATATGCCAGACAGTTCTTGGACAGATGACATTACCCTGCTATTTTATCAGACAGTAATGTGAGCACTGGTTACCAGGGCTGAGCCATGCTTAGGAGGTTTCAGCATTGCTGCAATATAAATGATAAGCACATTTGCACACTGGTAAGCGAAGCCTACACAGTGTAAGCGACATTTTGTTTAACTGTACGTTAGCAGTGCTTACTGTCATGCAAACCCACTCAAATCCACTTAAAGCTGCTCAAAACTGCCTTAACCACTATGTATCCAAAAAGCCCTTGTTCTGCCCAGCAACAAAATAAACAGCCCTTGAACCCAGGGCTCTATACAATATAGTCACAGCAGTTAACCACTAAGCCATCACAGCTGTGAAAACAGTTGCTGTTTTCCTACTATATCTGTCAGTACACATACTGAATAGTATTGAACAACTGCTATGACTTCTACAATGGCATAGTACTTGTTAGTGATAATATTGTTAAATCACATATGTTGTTATATCTAGCTATACACATATCGGATAAATATGGTGTGGTACATCTGGGAAGGTATACACCTCAGTAATGTTTACATATAACAAGGATATGGATATATATATATATATATATATA